>NW_017567115.1:541671-543703 GCF_001661255.1 Hansenula anomala
CTGGAGTTGAGATTGGAGTTGCAGAGATACTTTTTGGAAAGTTATGGCCGAAACATGGAAGTGGTGAAAGTGGAAATTTTGGATAGTTTTGTTGATATTTTTGGGAGCAATAAAGATTTTGAGGAGATTTGAAGAGATTTAGGGAGCTAAGCACATGGATTTTCCATATCCAATTCAATTTCCTTAATACAAGACACCTTGCTAACAAGTTTTCGGGCAAGAAGGGGGTCAAGTGGTGAAAAGGGGGTTTTCAAACCCGATAAAATGGGACTTAGAGCCATAACTAGCCAACCAAATGAGAAACTAAGAGTTTTATTGGAATCTACAGGTCGGAATACAACATCTGAACATGTTTTTAGAGTACCGCTGAGGTGTTGGAGGTCCAATTTCAGCTGGTATGTACCTCATTTTCTCTTGATTTATTTCCCTGATCCTCAAAACCCATCCAAAACCGCCCAAAATTCGCGGAAATCAGGCAAAATTCGCGGAAAACCAGGGAAAATCCGATCAATGGCCTTGAAAAATCCATCCAAGGGTCCATGAAAACCCCTGTTTTTGAAAATTCCGGGTCGGTTTTGGTGGTGAATGGCTATTTTGAAAGTGGTTTATATATCAAAATTTCGAGAATTTTACAGTTTAGGTGTCAGATTTGGCAAAAGTGAAGTTGTTGAGATTGGAATATGCAAAAGATGGTGGTGTGGTGATACATGGGTCGGTTGTGAATCCGATAAAATGAACACTATGGCTTCTTAAAGAAGTTCCCGCGCGCAAAGAGGTACTGTTTTGGAAAGTAGAGGTGGAAATACAAACTTTGGTGTTAAGATTGGTGTTCTAGAGTTACTTTTTGGAAAGTTGTGATGTAAAGTTTGAAACCCGTGAAACAGCATTTCAAGTGTTTTTTGGAAAATATTGTTAAGCAGATGGTGCAATTCAATGGAGTCTTCAACTTCTCAAGGTAGCTAAATGGCTAGAGTTTCATGTGGTTGTGTTGTTTTGCTGGTATTTTGTGTTTTGAAGAAATGTGATACCAAAGAAATGATGAAAACAGTGTTTTCGGCGTGTTTGGGCACCATGAAAGGTGAAATGTTTTGTTAACCAGAACACTTGAGAGGAAGCAATGAAGCTCGGGTGGTACTCCTCGCTGAGCTACACATTTGATACATACAACTTTCTTGCTTTAAAGGCGTTGCTGCAAGGTTATAGTCAAAACAAGATTTCGCAAAAATTGAAAATGCGATTTTTGGACCCTCTATTTTGGAAGATATTTCAGCCCACAGAAGTGGTATTGAGAAACGGGAAAAAGATTTGAGATGCTGCAGTTACCGCGCACCTGTGAAGACCTATTTGGTGAAGTGTAAGGGGTGAATTCCGAAAGTTGATGGGAAAACATGGTTTTTTGGTACCTCTAAAAAAGGTGTTTTTTGACAATATCTTTTTCACCAGTGAGTGAAATTGAAAATGGTGTCCACCATATGAAAATTCAGCGTCTGATTGACCCTTAGGACTTTTTACTTTGGACGCGCTGGGCTGTTAATGGTGTTAAAATTGGGTTTAAAGTCAAAAATTGGACTTTCAGAAATACCCTTAATTCAGACTTTTCGAAAACTTTTTTTTTTGAAAAAAAGTGATTTCTTAACTATGGGAGAAAAAAAATGAAACCCGTGTTTTGGGATTATTATCTGAACTAAGAAGCTTTTCGAGGTATAGAAAAGGGTTTCTATATCTAATTTTGGTCTATTTTTTACTACGCTGGTTATAGTTTCAAAATTCGTTTTGGTTGTATTTTTATCGGTTAAGTTGTGTTGAAAATTTGCAAAATGATGATTTCCAAACCGGACAAAATGAATACTACAGGATGACAGAGGGAGACCCATGAGCAAAGTGGTATGATTATGGAAGATAGAGGTGGAAATACAACTTCTGGAGTTGAGATTGGAGTTGCAGAGATACTTTTTGGAAAGTTATGGCCGAAACATGGAAGTGGTGAAAGTGGAAATTTTGGATAGTTTTGTTGATATTTTTGGGAGCAATA
>NW_017567115.1:547287-585319 GCF_001661255.1 Hansenula anomala
ATACAACTTCTGGAGTTGAGATTGGAGTTGCAGAGATACTTTTTGGAAAGTTATGGCCGAAACATGGAAGTGGTGAAAGTGGAAATTTTGGATAGTTTTGTTGATATTTTTGGGAGCAATAAAGATTTTGAGGAGATTTGAAGAGATTTAGGGAGCTAAGCACATGGATTTTCCATATCCAATTCAATTTCCTTAATACAAGACACCTTGCTAACAAGTTTTCGGGCAAGAAGGGGGTCAAGTGGTGAAAAGGGGGTTTTCAAACCCGATAAAATGGGACTTAGAGCCATAACTAGCCAACCAAATGAGAAACTAAGAGTTTTATTGGAATCTACAGGTCGGAATACAACATCTGAACATGTTTTTAGAGTACCGCTGAGGTGTTGGAGGTCCAATTTCAGCTGGTATGTACCTCATTTTCTCTTGATTTATTTCCCTGATCCTCAAAACCCATCCAAAACCGCCCAAAATTCGCGGAAAACCAGGGAAAATCCGATCAATGGGGTTGAAAAACCCATCCAAGGGTCCATGAAAACCCCTGTTTTTGAAAATTCCGGATCAAATTTGGTGGTGGATGGTTATTTTAAAGGTGGTTTCCATATCGAAATTTTGAGAATTTTCCAGTTTAGGTGTCAGATTTAGGAAAAGTGAAGTTGTTGAGATTGGAATATGCAAAAGATGGTTGTGTGGTGATACATGGGTCGGTTGTGAATCCGATAAAATGAACACTACAGCTCGTCAGAGGGTCTCCCATGTCCAAAGGGGTACTGTTTTGGAAAATAGAGGGGGAAATACAACTTTTGGTGTTTTGATTGGCGCTCCAAAGCTACTTTTTGGAAAGTTGTGATGTAAAGTTTGAAACCCGTGAAACAGCATTTCAAGTGTTTTTTTGGAAAATATTCTTAAGCTAAGTGTGCAATTTATTGGAATCTTCAGCTTCTCAAGGTAGCTAAATGGCTAGAGTTTCATGTGGTTGTGTTGTTTTGCTGGTATTTGGTGATTTGAAGAAATGTGATACCAGAGAAGTGATGAAAACAGTGTTTTCGGGGTGTTTGGGTACCATGAAAGGTGAAATATTTTGTTAACCAGAACACTTGAGAGGAAGCGATGAGGCTTAATTGAAGATCAAGGTAAATTGAGTGGTTCAAAAGCAAATCAGATTCTATGATCTCATGTAAGCTTTAAATAGAGCCCTTGATTAATTGCAATATGCTGGGTCGAAAGTTGTTGCACAACTAATACAAATTAGTTTTCACTAGTAACTAATACATAAATTAATAAGTGTACATCTGTGTATTGTGTATTTTCTAATATCTGAAGATTATAACACTTGTACCAAGGTTAATAGACTGAGCTCATTATTCCGTGTCAATTATTGTATTTGTGTATCTGGGAGCTGGCGATTTCGCGACCGAAATTAACTAGTGAATATGAAAAAAAAAACCTACCACTCGAAATTCTCATTTTCAAGCAAAATTATTCGACACACTTTGCTAGAACATAGATATACTAAAATACTTCAGTATTGATAAAACTGATGTTCCTATCATATGGCCAGCTTGTAAGCTGTTTTGGGAAAATTTTCATAAACAATTATGGCATAACCCTATTTGTGAAATAGATTTAGGGATTAGTACGTCGTTTAATGTTTCTAAATTTTGAAAGCAAAAAAAAATAGTTGAGTTATATCAAAATATATAGATTATTATAAACTTTGAAACCTGAGGACTTTATATATATAATTGTTTTATATTTGTGTCATATGGTATTGTTTTGCTATTTGCGCTAGAAAAGTTAGTCATGTGACCGGGCGGCCACTTAATACCAGCACTGAATGGCTCTCGGTGAACCTAACTTCAAAAAATTTTGTGGGTAAGGAAAGAAAATTGAAAAAAGAATATCGAGTGTTTTAGGTCATACGTAGTATTTAAAATCTCATTTTCATCATCTTTTTAAAATAAAATTACTTTTAAATTGTTGTTTCCAATATTGTCTAGTACCACGCTCTGGCGCCATTCTTATTAGGAAGCAGTGAAGCTGTGTGAAAAGTTATTGGAAAGAAATATCTAGAAGCTGGTAGATAGTGTTGAGAGCTGGTTGCTATCGTTCGAAACAATCTCATTTTTATGTTAGAGATTGATGGAATAATTGTATTTGGTTATAGTGCTAATGCTATCGACAAAGATATAAGCGTCAAATTTCAATCCTACGACTATAACAAAAAAGTACCATATTGTATGCTTAAACATGTATCATTTGTATATTCAACATACCACAGACACAATAAACCAATGCTATGGTGTTCAATAGATATATAAATAATAAATAAATAGTGTAATAAATATGAATAAATAAATAAATAATAAATAAGTAGGAACAAATGAGCCATTAATAATCAATGGTGGAAATCATGTGGTAAGCCATGTACTTGACCATCGAGAACTTTAGCCTCTCTAACCCAACCACCATAACGAATATCATTACGTCCTTGTGCTTTATGGAATTGATCCATTCTTTCCAACAATACAGGCTTGAAATTTTTAATCAATGCTTGAACAGGCCATGCAGCGGCATCACCCAACCCACAGATTGAATGTCCTTCAATTCTTTTACTAATCTCAATAATCATATCAATTTCTTTAGGCTGAGCATCACCGATAACAAATCGTTTCATTGCCTTGGCCAACCATGTAGTACCTTCTCTACAAGGTGTACATTGTCCACAAGACTCATGTCTGTAAAAATCAGATAATCTTGAGATAGCCTTGATGATATCTGTAGATTTGTCCATAACAATAACAGCACCTGTACCCAAACTTGAACCAACTTCTTTCAATCCATCATAATCCATTAAGGCTCTACCAGCAGCTTCTTGTGTAAGTGAAGGTGTTGAAGAACCTCCTGGGATAACAGCTAATAAGTTATCCCATCCACCACGAACACCACCACAATGTTTATCAATTAAATCCTTTAATGGAATTGACATTTCTTCTTCAACAACACATGGCTTATTAACATGACCTGAAATACCATATAGTTTTGTACCTTGATTTTTATCACGTCCAAACCCAGCAAACCATTCAGCACCTCTACGTAAAATAGTTGGCGCAACTGCAACAGTTTCAACATTAGTCACATTTGAAGGTCTACCAAACAAACCAACAGCAGCAGGGAATGGTGGTTTTAATCTTGGTTTCCCTTGTTTACCTTCCAATGATTCAATTAATGCAGTTTCTTCACCACAAATATAAGCACCCATTCCTCTATGAACGAAAACATCGAAATCATAACCAGAACCACATGCATTCTTACCAATTAACCCTGCTTTATAAGCTTCATCAATTGCAGCTTGTAATGCTAAATATTCTTCATAAAATTCACCACGAATATAAATATAAGCAGCTGTTGCATTCATTGCACGACCACTTAATAAACAACCTTCAACTAATTTATGTGGTTCTTTTCTCATGATTTCACGATCTTTACAAGTACCAGGCTCACCTTCATCTGCATTAACAACAACATATCTTGGACCAGGATTTTTTTCCCAACCTGGTGGATTCATAAATGACCATTTCATACCTGATGGGAAACCAGCACCACCACGACCTCTAAGACCGGATTTTTTAATCTGGTCAATGATCCAACCATCACCTTTCAATACTAATTCTTTTGTCTTGTACCAATCACCTCTTTTTTGTGCACTTTTCAAATCACGTCCATAATAACCATATAGATTTTGAAAGATACGATCTTGATCCTTCAACCCGCCATGGACTCTGTTTGGGTGGAGTTCGGCACTTGTAGCTAAAGTTCTTTTGATGGCCTTATTGAGCATCTTGGAGACTTTAGATAGAAAATGATGTTTTGTTTTTGTTGTTTGAATGATTGTTGTTTTAAGCTATACAAATATCTCAACTCCTGAATTTTTGTTCGTGGAGATTTTTTTTAACCGGGACACACAACTAATGGATTCGCGAAACAATTTTAGCCAATGAATTGAGGAACAAAAGTAAGGAGATTTGAACTTGTTCTTCATTATCTTGATCACAACTTTTGGCTAATGCCATCATTGGAAGTCTTGAAAGATGTCTCCCACTGAATCCCTTTTGATATAAGATTCTGCTGACTTCTTTTAGCAAATTATGATGGTCGTCTTCACTATTTGACAATAGTTCAGGGTGAATAATGATTTTGTGGTCAATTAATTCATTTGTGGATTGTTTTAAAATTTGGTAAACAGCTTCTGAATTTGGTGTTTTAATATGAAATGTTTCATCACAACGATCTTGGAACGCTGAATCTAATGAATCAATGTTGTTTGAAGTTGATAAAATGAGAAAATTGTCAAATTTCTTTAATTGATCAAGTTGTGTTAATAATGTGTTGACAACTCTTATACCATCATTTGTTTCATTTTGTTTTAAAAGATTTGTTCTTGAGCTTGCAATTGTTTCAATCTCATCAATCAATATTATAATCAATAGGTTGGGATTTTGTTCAATCAAGTTTCTCAAATCTTTAAAAATCATTTCTAAATTTTTGGAACTCTCACCAAAGAATCTTGAAAACACTTTTGAACATTGAAATTCAATGAAGACACCTTTACCATGTTGTATTGATACCTTTTGAGCAATGGACTTGCATAATGTTGTTTTTCCAGAACCAGGTGGTCCATATAATAACAAGAGCTTGTTACAATTGTTGATAACTAGTGATTTTGATCTCATATTTGTTGAAACTTTGGCATGGCCTAACAACTCCCTTTTCAATTGATCCGGATATTTCAATGATTCCCAAAGGTGATCAAATTTTGAATTTGGTATTATGTTCATGATCAAGTTGTCCAAAGTTTCTTTCTTGAATTGAGCGGCAAGGTAATCCAAGTCGTATAAGTGGAATGTTTGATTTGAACTTAAAGTGATGTTATCAAACTCATCAACAAGATCTTTTTCATAATCCTGGTTTTCATATACAACTACTTTCAACTTTGTTTCCTCCAAATCAAATGATTTAATGCTTTGAAATGATTCTTCTTTTGGATCATAGATTGATTCCATTATTTGTTCAATTGTCACATCTGTATGATTTGAGAACCCTTCACAAACAGATATAGTTTCTATATAAATTGAAACCAACAATTCAGCTTTAGATAAAGTCAATGGTTCAGCTTCCAAATTTTTCAATAGATCTACCGTTAACTCAAACCCAGTGAAACCTTCAAATAGTTCCAACTTGTGATTTTGCTCTAATGTGACATGATGTTCTCTCAAGTATAATTCAATGGCATTTTGCAATATTTTAACGTGACAACTGCTCTTTAAAGTGAACTCTGATTGAATTTGGGAGGAGTTTAGTGATTTATGAAGCGCTTCGATTTTCAAGGTATATTTTGACATTATTGATTGTATTGTTCTTTGGTTATAAAATCTGAATGTGGTTTTGAATTTTCTAGTTGGAAAATTGAATTACATCAATAAAAAAGAACACCAATTAGTTTTAAGGCACAAACCGTTGAGAAAACATCCTTCAAAACAAGGCGCTTAAGTGAATCATGGCTTTATTCGGTTTTAGTGCGACTTCAGAGGAAGCTGTTCCTTTGTTGGCTTGATTTTACGCTGTTCTTTACGTGTTTCTCTATTTTTTCCTACCATTCTTTACATAATTCTGATTTGTGAAGTCGGGTTGAAAAAAACAACGTCTATGGCCATTCTAATGGTTAGCTGGATATAAACAAGACCAGGAGATCTGTGGGACATAGTTTTCGATGTATTTGTAAGGCTTCGATCTCGTAGTGACATTGCTTGAGCCTTCAATGTTAAATTCGAATTTATCGAGATTACACCTTTGGAAATGGCAAAACATGAGCATATAATACAAATCCAAACAATCATCACCGACTAACTGCAACGGTGCAACCCCATTATAATTGCTCAACTCACAGCCAAACTTCTCTCAACCGTTCAAACTTCTATTGTGTATAGACTTTCCCAATCGGGAAGGCGCATCCCACGAATGTGTGTCCACTCTTATCGGCACATCATCACCAAAGTCATCGAAGGTATTTAAATGGAAACTTTTCCAACCCCGAAGTCTCTCTAATACCATCACTTCCATAAACCATTATATCTTTAATATTCAATCAATAATGCCTTGTTGTTCATCAAAAACTACTTCACAAATCAATACTTCACAAACTTCATCAAAAGTTCAAACTTCTTCATCAAGTTGTACTTCGAGTGCTTCAGAGTCCGGTTGTGGTAGTTGTTCAGGTAGTTGCAAATGTAAAGAGAATTGTAAATGTACTGTTGATAGTTGTCATTGTATTGTTAAATTATAAGATGGTGTTGCAAATGGCGGGGGTTTGTTAATTGGTTAATGGGTTTTGGTTGAGATTTCATGTTTGATGTTTAACAGAAGATAATATTTATTACATTGGAACTCAATTTTGTAGTGTATTGCACCTTCAAAGGTCTCTTGAAAGGCATATGAAGAAAGTCTCAAATATCATCTACGCAATGTTTTCAGAATATTGAAGAATCAAATATAAATATTGAAAAAAGATAGTTATTATATACATCACAGCTAAACTTTACTTATAAGCCAGTATAAGAAAAGTCTATAATTTAACATTAGCACCTTTGTAAGGACATTTACCACTAGAACTTTGATCTCTTGGACTCAATTCTAAAACTTCCTTTTTAATATCATTACTTAATTTTGAATCAACTTTTGCAAATAATTCGAAAACACGATCTTGAACAGATGGAATTGCACCAGCAACATGAACTGAAATATTATGAGCTAGATTTCTTTGTTGACCTGGTTGTTTACCTAAAACTTTATATAAAGCTCTAGCTTGAACATAGTCAATATCTCCTTCAACTTTCCAATGGAATGGTTGAGCTGGACCTGTCCAAACTTCTTGATTTTGTTGATAGTTAACTTTTGGTTGTGGAGTGTATTGAACTGGATTTGAAATTGTGGACAAATAGTTTGGTGCAGCACCATAATTACCATTGACAGTCATTGCACCATCTCTAATAATTGGGTTAAAAGTTTTAGCATATGGACAATTGACTGGAATTTGTGCATAATTTGTACCAAGACGATGACGATGAGTATCTGGATATGAAAATAATCTTGATTGTAAAACAGGATCAGCTGAAGCTTCTTGATATGGAACTGTATGAGATGGTGAAAATGCAGCTTGTTCAACTTCTGCAAAATAATTTTGTGGATTTTCATTTAAAACTAATTTACCAAAACGACGTAGTGGGAAATCTTTATGTGGCCAAACTTTTGTTAAATCAAAAACGGAAAATGGTAATTTTGAAGCCTCTTCTTGAGTCATTGTTTGAACATAACAAGTCCATGAAGGAGAATCACCTTTTGCAATTGCAGAAAACAAATCTTCTTGTGCATGATCTGGGTTTGAACCACTCAATGAACCAGCTTCTTCGTTGTTTAAAGTTTTAATACCTTGATCACAAATCATATGAACTTGAACATAAAACCATTCACCTTTTTTATTTGACCATTTATAAGTATGACCAGAATAACCATTCATATGTCTGTAATCAGCAGGAGTACCACGGTCAGAAAATAGAATCATGAATTGATGAATAGCTTCTTGATTTTCACATAGATAATCCCAAAACATGTTTGGATCTTTTAAGTGAGTTTGAGGATTTCTCTTTTGAGTATGAATGAAATGAGGGAACTTAATTGGATCTCTTAAAAAGAAAATTGGAGTATTGTTATAAACCCAATCTAAATTACCTTCTTCAGTATAAAATTTGGTTGCAAACCCTCTTGGATCTCTAGCAGCGTCAGCAGAACCTTGTTCACCACCAACAGTGGAGAATCTAGTCATTGTTCTAGTTCTCTTACCAATGGTATCCAAGAAGGCAGAACCACAGATATCGGTGATATCATCAGTAACTTCAAAATAACCATAAGCACCAGAGCCTTTAGCATGAACAACACGTTCAGGGATACGTTCTCTATCAAAATGGGCCAAAGAATCAATCAAGTTGAAATCTTGTAATAAAAGAGGGCCATGTTCGCCCACTCTTTGAGTTTCAAAAGCATTTGGTAATGGGAAACCTTGAGAGGTTGTTACTCTTGGACACTTGTTATCCTTTCCTGACATATTTTCTGATAATTGATGATGATACTAAATCATATTCTTTTCCAGCGGCAAAGTTTGATGTTTATATACAGCTTATCAGTGCACCATACCAAATTGTGGGTTGAGGGGACTGTCGAATCAGAGCAACCGAAATGGTCATTTTCACACTTTGGTATTAGCTAAGCATCTCAGATTCTAGACGAGGTTTGGCTTAATAACGAGACTGGTTTCAATTGGTCCACTTCGCTTCAGGCTGATAACCAAGGTTGATGGCGCTCGGAATTTCCCGATGCAGTAGCTGGATGCTTTGAAGATGGCGAGCATTTGAATTTGAGTCAATTGCGTGTTGATTCTACTAGTTTACTACCAAATCAACTCTTTGTATCGATCTCTATTGTGAGTGTATTTCTCTATTTTAGACCCATTCATCAAGCCGTCAATGTTGAACTTTGTCACTTTTTCTCTTGTGGAGTAAAAACCTTTTTAGCCCGAGGCTGTTGATTTATTGGGAAAGATGATCATCAGAGAAAATGATTATGTGATAGTTGGCACGTAGAACATGGCAGACTAGGTTTAAAAGTATCATCCTTGAAAAATGTAGAATTCATCTAATATACACCCCCCCCCCCCCCCACAATTCATTATATTGAATTACCAGTCTTCACAATGTACTTGTTGATAGGATCGATGGCAACAGAGTATTCCTCACTGTTGTTTAGCACCAAAATATCATCACTTGAGATAATTTCACGTAATCTTATATCTTCTTCATACCATTGTTTAATTAAAACTTTCAATTCACTTGCATAATACTTGATGTTACCATCACTAGTATTTGTATCTATTGAATCTTTCAAAATATAATAGATCTTATCATATGTAACACCACTTTCAATGAAAATATTGACAATATCACCTTTATGATAAAATTCTGGATTAGTTTCAATAACTAAATTTAAAACTATTGGGAAAAGTTCAGAAATAGGGAACACAAATTCTGAACTACTCAATTTCTTACCAACTTTAGCCAAAGTTTGATACAATAGTGAAATAAAAGTTTCATCATCTTCTAAAGTTTCCTCTCTAATTGAATCAAATAATTGATACCATCTTGATAATATTTCATCAGAATTTCTGAAATCAGAAACTTTATAAATATTCAAACAAACTTCATGATATGATAATACATCTGCAAAATCATTAAATAATTCACTAACAGTCAAGATCTTGCCATTTAATTGTGCAATCAATTCATCTTTTTTATCATCACCAAGTTTGTTATCATATGAAATACATGTTAATAAATCATATTGGATATTTGAAGCTTCAAACACTTCTTCAATCAATGTACTCAATTCAATAACTTGTTGTCTTTGATGTGGTAATGTAGTACAATTACAAAACCCAATTGCACGACTCAAATATTCATTTCTTTGACTCAATGAAATGGTGAAATCACTTAAAGCTAAAGAATATGATATCAAAGCAGCTTGATAGTGGTTTTGTTTCTTAGATTGATAAATCCACAATAAATCTGAAATTTCTAATGAATCTTGTGATTTTTCCTCCAAATATTCAAGAATGTATGGTGTATCCAATTCTAATAAACGTTCACTAATATCTTGTTTAATAAACCAATCATAGAATTCATAATGGAATAATTTATCTTGATATTTGAATGCAACATCATAACTGATATCACGTAATTTAACAAAATCAGTAATAAATTGATTATTATCGATCCCACTAGCCATTTGAACATTTGCTTCTAACGCCAATTTATCAACTTGGGTCAACAATTGGAAAACAATTTCAAAAATTTCAACACGTTTTTGATAATATTTCTCACGTGAATCATTAACTAATTTACCATCTAAAACATATTGTAATCCAAGATTACCTTTATCCACAACATTTGAAATACTTAAAGCAAATTTGATAGCACGAGGGAAATCATTTAGTCCAGTCATTATATCAATAGATTCCTTCAATTTCTCCACACTGACTTCATTATTTATAGCTTCAAATAATTCAATTGCACGACTTAAATGGTAGTTCAAACCATCGTAATCCTTGAACCCAATTTCTTTAGCTTTTCTTAAATGTTCAATAGCACGGAACCCAACAACATCATTGGCTGAGCAAAAAGACCCACAACGCTCTTGAAGACCTTTAGCAATATATTCAATTGATTCACCACGGCTCATTGAACGGTTTATAATAGATGATAAGATCTCTTTGACCAAATTTTTAGAATCTTCAGTTGGAGCAAATAAATCTTTGAAAGTTAGTTTAGATAATGAAATTTGAACATCCAATGTTAAATATTTGAAAATATCTCTTGAATTAGAATCATCATCACCTTCAACAGCTTCACCACCTTCTTTCAATAAGACAACAAGGAATGATAATGCTTCCTTAATGGAAATAACTAACCTAATCACAGAATTGATTGCAATGTTCTCAGCTTGATTAGCAAATTCTTCAGATTTATCCAATGTTTTATTGTTGAAACTTGGTGGAATGAAACATGCAATTGTATTACCATATGTTTGGAAAAATTCATTAAGAACACTTATTGAACTTAGGAAAAATTCAATTTTGGATTGATCAATATTTAAAGAATTTAAAAATTCATTTTCAAAAATTGATGATTTGATAAGAGTCCCATTTTTTTCATATTTAACATCTTTACTAATTTCAAAAACTTTTTCATCCCAAATTTCTCTAAACAATCTACCCAATAATGTAACAATACCATAAAATCTTGGACTTAAAATTACATTTTCAAATTTGAATTGTGAATCACTAGAAGGTTTGAGCACTGCTGTAATCAATGAGTTTGAACTTTCTTGAACATAACGAGGTTTAAATTCAACTAAATTAGGGACACCTAGAGTGAAAAAACTGAATGCATTGGATCTTATTGTTTTGGAAATGTTGTATTTGCAAGTAATGTATAATGCAGTTGATGTAGATTCCATAATACCATATTTTGTAACGAATGGAACAAAATCTTCAACTAATGATTCAAAGACAACGTCTGGTTTTCTAAAACGATAAATTTGTAATGAAGTATTGGTTAAAACTGCAACTTCAAAATCACCAGAAATATATTGTGTGGCAAATTCATTGGCATAACCTTGTGGTCTGTCTGTAGCGTTGAAAGTCTTGGATAATGGAACAATTTGATGAACTTTTCCTGAACATTCCAAAAATGTAGCATTTTCCATATATTGGTTATGATATTTCAAGACACCATAATCAGGAACTGTAACAAATAATTTATTTTCCTTTGTTTCTGGTTTTTGAACAACATCAAAGAAAATACCAGGTGAAATCACTTTACTTGATGAGCTTGATTCAACCAACACAGCTGATTTCTTTTGATATGATAAAATAGTTGGTAATTCATCTGTTGTTCTTTTATCAGCAGATGGTAATCCGAAAACAGATGAGCTTGTTGCTGGACCTTTCAAGGCTTCTTGCTCTTTGAAAGACCTTTGTTCAGCCTCTATTTGCTCTTGTGTTATCTTTGTAGGTGGGAATCTAACACTTTCCAACCTTAGTGCAGTAACACTATGCGGATTTGATGAACCATTCAAATATAGACGACAACCACCAACAGTAATTGCGACTAAGAATAAATCTTCATTTTCATTTCTTGAAACAACATTTAAATTAACAATTGAAAGATATTTTTTGTTAAGAAGTGGTGAGTTTTTAGCTTTAGAAGTTCTGGCAAAAGTGGATATGTGTGAACGTCTAACGACAATTGGTTCACCCAAAGAGCCCGAGCCAGTGATTTTATAACATCTAATAACTGATTGGTTTGACAATGTGTACAATATACCTCTTGAATTATCAACTAATAATTGAATCACAGTTTCATTACTTGAAGATTCATCTTCTGCAAAGTAATTCGCAATTGAGTTGATGATTGAAGAACCTGGAACAAGACTCGAAACTGCTGATCTTGTTAAACAACGTTTGTTACATTTTTTGTTCAACCAATCTTCTGAGTTGGAATATTGTAATTCCCAAATATGTAAACCATCACCAGACCCTGTAAAGAATATCTGACCAGTGGTTTCAAATGAGATGAACTGATCAACACTTAAACCATGAGAGGAGACAACCATTCCTGTATTATACAATTCCAAATCATTGGTCTTTGATGAATATGCAACACCAAGAATATGGATATCAAATGGGGTGGAAATTAATAATAAATAGTTAATTGATTCAGTAAAAGTTTTAGGTTTTGGTTTAACTAATTCAATTTTTAAAATTGTGTTTTGAATATCTTCAAATGTTTGAAACTCCAAAGTTTTCTTCAAGTTCCACAAGATTAATTTATTATCGATTGTAACCCACGCTCTTGAAATTTCTGAGAAAATCCCCATATTACTAACAGTTTCCACCTTGTTATACTCTTTCAAAATTTCATCAGGGATATCAATGATTTCTGTTCTTTCAAAAGGGGTGAAAGGCCCTAGACCATTAGGTTCACTTGAAAAATTGTAATTGACAGCATTGCTATGGTATTGGGTATCATCAAGAACTGGTGTTATCTTATCACGTAGAATTGATGCATCAACATATTTACTTGCTAATTTGGAAGGTTCATTTATATCCACATTAGTGACCTTCAAATAGTCATTATACGTCACTGGGATTTTGGATGGGCCCGCCACTGGTGCTATAGTTGTAGTTGGTCCACCAGCATCAAAGATCTTGCTCTTATAGGGCGTTGTGAAGCTGGTCACTGTTTTAATTGTTAGTAACTGTTATGATCTGGATTCTGATGATGTTGTTTCTTAAGATGAATGATTCTGAATTGGTTCCAACTTTTCGAAGTAAAACACCAGCCAAGTGGTACATACTTTTAGTGATTATCTATCACTTAAGAGTGGCTTCAATTCCTAAGTCAAACGTATTGATTGCGTTCGAAAGACAATTAAATCGATCCAAGATTTGTTTACCTTTTCCATAGTTTTTCTTCAAAGCCAAAGAAATCAAAATTTTAAAAAAACCGGAATTCATGATTCAGTCACATGCTATATCACATGACCGAGGGAAACAAACTGCATATAAACCACAAAACCACAAAACTGTTTAAATTGAGATTGTGAATGCAAATGAATTATTCCAGGATATTTAGACTTGCAACTACTATCTGCTTTGCCAAAATGTTCCAGATACGAAATGGAGTTGACCAAGTGCCATTTAAAGCAACTACAACGTGAATTAAACAAGTCATTTGAAGGTGGATCTATTCCAAAGTTGTCAGATGCCAGAATAGATATTTTGTTGGTTCATGAGGATCAAATACCGGTTGTTGATGATTCACATATACTAGATGGTGAAAGTGTTTTGGAGAGTCAAGAGGAAAAACAAAACTCATCAATTGTGAACTTTGAAGATGGTGATTGTATCAATTATGAAACCATATTGTTGGATGTTGATAAGACTCTGTTGGAGAATGTTGAAGTACATGTGAAGGACGACACCAATGGGTTATCCAGAATATTTGACCCTGAGAATACATCTTTACTTTATCAGAAGAAAAGTGAGAGCAAGAAGTCTGCTGAGACTAATGTTTTGAAGGAACTTGACTCTAATGTTGGAAAACCATCAACAAAACCTAACGCTAAATCAAAGATACCTTTGCCAGAAAATAAGATTGTGCACCAAAAGCCAATGAAACGGATAAAGAAGAGCTCATCAATGCCAAAACAAGTGGTGCTTCCAGCTCAGCATAATTCTAAGCTTGTAACTAGAGCTGATACCAAGTCGCAAATTGATTTGAAATTTCCCAGACTAGATCATTTGATTCAGAAGTTGGCAGAACAAAGATCATTATGAAACCTACATAAATATATTCACTAAAACCAAAATATTATCTTTATTCGCATATAATGATGGGCAAACGCACTTAATTGCCATAAACTGAATGAGAAATATAAAAAAACACTAATTGACCAGTAATTAACCATGCTATATTAGCAAATACATTTAAACATATAAAACAACCGACGCTTTCTTTTTCTTGTAAAACACTCTGATCTCATGACACATTTCACTTTATAAAACAAAAATTATACCATCTCCTAAAAAAAATTCACTTAAAACCACTCTTTTCTTCTCTTTTTCTGGACCAAAACTAAAATTATATAAAAAACATATGTTTGAATAAAAAAACCACTTAACCTTAATATATATATATAAAAAAAACACAACTGATGAATGAAACGTTGATTTAAAACACACCATATCTCAAAAAAAAAAAACAACACAATGATAGTCCGCAATGTATAACCAATAGACCTGATGAATAGAAGGTTTCTATTTCATCAGTCTAAACCAAAATCATCATAAAAATAAATCAACCCCAGACAGACATATCATTTCCCCAAATTTTTAACCAACCAAAATTTTTATCAGAACGATTGTTATTCAAAACACAATTGACTGAATTTTTATTTTCGTTATTAAACTCAAACCCATTATTAACATTATAATTATTATTATTTTTATTATTCAAAAATTCATTAGGAACATTAACATTAACATTAAATAATTCCTTACCATTCAAATATTCATCGTTATTTGAACCATAAGAAACAGTTGAACCACCACCTGAACTAACAGATGATGATAGATTAGTTGAATGAACAAAAGGATCAAATTTTGATGAAGAGACTAGTTCTTCAACAAAACTATCAGGAGAAGCAGCAACAACACTTTGAAAAACTTGTTGGTTTCCAGATGTAGATGATGGAAACATTTGAGGTTGTGGATGTTGCAACAAAGAAATGTTTTGCATTTGTTGAACTTGCTGTTGCTGAGCTTGCTGAGGCATACCTTTGACCATAGGAGTTGGTGCTGGAGTTGGTAAGTTTCTATTAACAAATCCAGCGGTATTAGCGACTCCTGAACCGTTGAGATGGTTGTTCCCTCCAACAACTTGACGATGAGGATATTGACCATGAGAATGATGGACCCCTTGTTGTTGTTGAGGATGATGATGATGATGATGATGATGATGATGATGAGTAGGAACAACCCTCATTTGATTCTTTTGATGATGAACACCACCATTGTTGTAAAACTTGTTATTGTTTTGCTGATGATGTTGAGTTTGCTTTCTGTAGCGATAATCGAAAAGAGCCTTATTTATGTCTTTGTATTTGTTAGTACGCAGTACTTTGTTGTCTCAAGGTGCAAGTGACTTGGATTCTTCTTCAAGGAATCCGCCATCTTGACCCTTTCTCCATACGTATACTCACCATCTAGTTGAGATCCAAAAGGAGTGATGATCATCTCACGTTTGACCGGTCCCTTTTTCTGTGATTGGTATACAGAAGAAGCCATGCTGATATAGAACAAAGTCCTTTGTTTGTGTAATCTTTTACTTCAAATGAATGTGTAAAATGCTGATTTTGATTGAATCTTGATACGTTTTCTTGTGGTTGCAAAAGACGATGATCTCGCTCCCTATTAAAAAAAAAAACGTCAAGCAAAGAGAAAAAAAAACTGCCCAAAGAAATTTCAGGGAAAATGACCGAAAGGGGAAATTTCGGTAAGCGCAACAAGATACCCGAGTAACGAAGATGACATAATCATTCACATTATTTGCTAGTATACACTCGTTAAAACTAATTATATTAACGTCTTTTGTTCTTTTGTTTGACCTCTTCATCTTTGGTAGGATGTAGTCTAATCAGGTTTGGATACTGTGGATTGTTGAAACTGTAACCTTTACTCCAGTCATAAGATACAGCAATGGCATAAATGCTACCATTTCTGTTGAAAGCAGCAGCTGAAATGGTACCTCCTAGAGATGGGAAACCTTTCAACCTATGTTTAGCATCTTTATCCCAGAAGTGGAAGCAACCATCTGATCCTGCAGTAGCAAATGTACCATACACTGGGTGAGCTGCAATAGAATTCAACGCAAAGATATGACTTTCTGTTCTTCCAGCTTTGGTTTCGTTTTGACGATGACATTTGAATGTAAACCCTGATTTGGCTTGTTCTTGATCATCAATATATTGGAAGGCACATCTACCTTCAATTGAACCTAAAGCGTAACCGTTTGCTTGTGGATAACATGCAATAGATCTTGTTTGCCATTTTAATGGAGACATAGCTTGTTTAGAAATTTGTTGGGGATTGTTCAGGTCAATGATACACACATGTCTTTCAGCTGTACCAACCACTAATAATTTCTGTGAGGCATCCATAGCATAGACTCTTTCTGGTAATTGAATCGTACTAACTGGTTGTGGTTGTCTTAAATCCCAATATCTCAATGTTTTATCCCATGAACCACTAACAACAACTTGAGTATTAGTTGGACCACATTCAACAAAACGAACAGCCTTAACTGGACCATCATGCATACCAATCGTCTGTGCTTGTCCACTTTGAATATCATACAATTTAACTTGTTTATCAGCACCACCAGATATCACCTTGGTACCATCTAATGTCCATCTAGTTGTCAATACTGGAGCGTCATGTTCATATAATGCACGTCCTTCTGTGGATCCAGTTGGTGAAACTTCATATATTCTAACTTTTTTGTCCCACGAGGAAGCTGAAAAGAACTCGGCTTGTGGAGAAAATGCAATATCTGATATAGAATCTTCTGGTGGGTTTTGTACTATAATATCATTTGCCAGATCTGCTTCTGTTGCTTGTGAGGTTGAGGTTGCAGTGCTAGCCGCTGGTTTCCCAAAGAATGACATTCTTTCACTTATTCAACTGGGTAAGCTTGACAAGTTCAATCCAATCACTTTGCGTAGTTTGTGCTGCAATTGGAGAACTAATTGTTGATGTTTTTTTCTCTGGATCATCAAGTTCAAGTTTTTTCCTCAAGAATTTCGCGAAACTTGTTTTGATCAACACCGGGTAAAAATATTGATAGCGCGAACCCGAAACCCAAGAATAAACCAGTAAAAGTGGAAATTTTACAAAGACCCCATATATCTTCAATACAAAGCACGTTCTATCCTTTATGAGCAAAAGTCTAGCTTGGGAAAAGGACCCAAACAGATGGCAAGGAATACCCATTGTTGAGTTCCACAACAACAATTCCAAAACTTTCCACAATAATAACATTGGACAAAAACATTATTCAAATTTATCATCAATTGATTGGGCTCATGAATATGAAAGAGAGAGGCATTTTAAAAAATTCACCAATTCCCAAACTCCATGGCATCGTACCTTACGAAACAGTTATAAATGGGTTGTACTTATAGGGACAGGTGCCCTTATTGGTATTTTAACTGCTTGTTTAGATTATCTATACAAATGGTTGACGGATCTGAAAGGTGGATACTGCAATGAAGGAGCTTATATGACCTACACAAATTGTTGTAAGGGTATAAGGGAAGGTGATGTGTGTGATAATTGGAAACAGTGGGATCAAGTGATACATATTGATAAAAACACGGCTGGTAGCTTTATTTACAAATATTTTCTTTATTTGACCACCTCTTTGATATTGGCCATCTCAACTGCTTTTGTTGTTAAGGATTCATCATTTATTAAGACTTCAGGTATCTCTGAAGCAAAGACAATCATTAGCGGGCTAATTATTAAGGATTTCTTGAGTTTTAAAACATTATTGGTTAAATTTATTGGTCTAACATTGATTGTTAGTTCAGGTATGTGGGTAGGTAAAGAAGGTCCCTTAGTTCATATTTCATGTTGTTGCGCAAATATTTCAATCAAGGCTTTTCCAAGTTTGGATCATAATGAAGCTATAAGGAGAGAATTACTGCTGGCAGCAACAGCAGCAGGTATATCAGTAGCATTCAATGCACCAATTGGTGGTGTTTTGTTTACATTTGAGCAAATGAGCTCTTACTTCAATGCTAGTGATAAAATGTGGAGTTCTTTTGTTTGTGCAATGGCCGGGGTTGTGATATTAAACACATTTAAAGAAGGTGTCGACATTTTAGTCACAATGGAGAACCAATGGTTAAGTATTGAAATGTTTGGGTTTGTATTACTAGGTGTTCTTGGTGGGATATATGGTGCAGTGTTCAACAGATTGAATATGTGGTTTGCCAATCTTAGACAAAAATATATTAGTTCAAAAGGAATCAATTATGAGATTTTAGAGATTATAGGTTTGTCACTTGTCACTTCTGTTTTAACTTATCCATTGATCTTCCCCAGATTACCTCTGACAACTTTAATCACTAGGCTGTACAAAGATTGTGAAGAAGGGGATTCTAATATTGTTGGTGGGTTATGTGGTAACAGTGAAGGTTTTACATTATTAGTTTTCACAGGTATTATTGCTGTTTTCTTGACTTCTTATACATTTGGTACATTTATTCCTGCTGGTGTTTTGATGCCATCACTAGCCATTGGTGCTATTGTTGGGAGATTATTAGGTATCGTTTTCGAAAAGATTCAAAATGCAAACCCAGTTTTGTCATCATTATGTGAGAGGTCAAGCAGATTGTGTATATCTCCAGGTGCTTATGCTGTTGTTGGATCTGCTGCATTTTTGACTGGTGTTACCAAGATGACAGTGTGGGTTGTGGTTACAGTTTTTGAGCTCACAGGTGCACTAACATATGTCTTACCGATCATGATCACTGTATTGGTTGCTAGATGGACTAATGATAAGTTTGATGAGAAAAGTTGCTATGATTTATGGATCAAGTTTTTTGGATACCCTTACTTGACTGAAGTGCAAAAGCCATTACCTTTAATTAAGAGTGGGACATTCATGTCACCCTATGAGAAAGTTGAAGCTATTTTTCTTGAAGACCAGATCACTATCGCCGCGCTTGAATCGGTGTTGGAGTATCCTTATCAAGGTGTACCGGTACTGACAAGTAGAGATGAACCAAAGTTGATTGGATGGCTACCTATTTGTGATTTACGGTATGAATTTGAAAAAATAAGAGGGATCACTGGTATTTCCTCAGATCAAAAAGTTTCATTGGTTAAAGAAGATGATGATGGGAACGATGATAAATATCCAATGCATCACCTGTTGGAAACAAATTACATCAATTTAAGCCCGGACTTACCACTCCCAACACTTGTTGAGTATTTCTTCAAGCTAAAACCAAGATATGTTTTATTTTGTAAGAATGGTGTTTTCAAAGGTTTAGTGACTTTGAAAGATATCTCAGAGATAGCTGAACGAAGCACTGATGAATTGTTGAGAATGTCGGAAAATAATGTTGATAATTTATTAGAAGACATTGAAGAGGATTATAACGCTGATGATGTGATATTTAGGAATGAAATGACAAATACAGCTTGATGATACAGACTTCCCTAAGTATTGTTTGAATGGATATTTTGATGATTTACTTCAGTTGAGAACAGGGAATAGAAATTGACAATATCTGAAAGAAAAAGAGATTATGATAGCGAAGGTGTGAGTATTAAGATGGTTAAACGTTTGAAGTGTATAATGAGTTTATTTTTTCGTTATTACGTTCTAGGACTTCGATTGTAAAATATAACTCGTGGAGAATTGATTTTCCTTTGAGACAAGGATAGGCCTATATGGAGACTGCTGTAATAATTTGATATAGTCTGACGTATCCTCACTTCTTCTTCATAGTATCTGTAGTTTGAAGAGCTTGATCAATGATATTTTTCAACGTTTGTTTTCGAACCCTAGTCCAAAAAATTCGCGGTCTTTCAAGACAAGTACCTGCTTGTCCGGCAAAGGGATACTTGAAAGCCTTTCAAAAGCGAGAGAAGAATCATAACTGTTTTAGGGTCAGGTTCCATTACAAGGCCCTTATGATTTTTCTTATCTGTACTTGGACTGGCTTTCTACCATAACGGACGTTCAAGCTTGAAAACACCAACATGGGCTGAGAAAGAAACTTGAGGCACGGTACCTCATGGCCGGCGATCAAAGTTTAGATTACACTTGATCTTACAAGAAAGATCACCATGAACTTTTAGAAACCCGACCTTAGACCCATAAGGAGGGACAAAAAGGTTGATGTAGGTTCCCTGAGTTGAAACTGTATCACAACTATTTTATTAACCAGTGCTGAATGGAGTTGGTATAGGCTCTACTAATTGTTCATTCACACATTTTCTAGTTACACTTTGTACATGTAGATGTGTACCTGATCGGAGCAGATTGGCATACAGAATCGGGCACCTTGAGACCTTTGCGACCTCTATAACAGAATGCATGGGATTAAACCATTAGAACAAGGAAAAGAAAGTAACAAATGGAACCATAATCAATTACACGTCTCGTCTCTTTCATTGAAGAGGCTAAAGCAGTCTGAAACTTGAAACAACTGTGTTTGTGCGCCGCTAATTAAAGCTTTCTGTCATATATTTACCCTGAATCAATTACGTCAGGTGACTATACACGTGCATCATTCTTTCCTCTTCAGGAAGTGGTTACGCAGCGCTTTTTCCCGTTCTTTTCACCTTTTTCCAAATTTTCACGAGGAGCCCAAACACACGCCAAACAAAAGTGAGAGCTATTGGGAAAGAGAAAGAACGTCTTTTAGACACTCTGCTTTCATCGTATCCAAACACACACCACAAAGTCGTTATACTTAGCGAACAGCTGAACACGAGAGAACTCAATTACCGGGTCCCATTTGATCCCAGTCCAGCTGAAACCGCCACAAAAAGAACATTTCATAAATCTCCTGTCAATTTTATCAGCCATTACTTTTTTTTTCCTACTTTTGGTGTGTTTCTGCCCCCTCTGAACAAATTTTGAGCGCTAGTTTACTATCAACAACACAACAACGTTCTCAAACAACAACAAGTTCAAATTGCCAGAATACCCACAACTTGCTCATACTTCCAGTCACACTCGGGACATTATTCCATTGCCAAACTGCTGCTCACCCAATAGCTACTCATTGAATAGAAAAAGCTGAATCTGTTCATCATTAAGCGCTGCCATGAGTGGTATCCAAAAGCAAAATCATCACCAGCAACAATCCAACCAACAGCAACAACAACAACAGCCACCTCAAAATTTCAACAATAATAATGATGCTTCCAAAAGATTTGTGAATGATTTGATATCTTCCAACTCCAAACAGCTGTTGAATGCTTATGTTTACGATTTTTTGATTAAATCCTCCTTACCTCAGACTGCATCCACTTTCATCAAAGAAGCAGATGTCCCAACTGACAACAACCAGAATAAAGCGGTCAAGAACCCTTCAAAAAAAGAGCTTTTACCCCTGGCAATATCAATGGATGCTCCACAAGGGTTTCTTTACGAGTGGTGGCAAATATTTTGGGACGTGTTTAACGCCAGAACTCATCGTGGTGGTTCTGAAAATGCTCAACATTACTATCATTTACAATTAGTTAGGCAAAGAAAAGAGCATGCGCTACACAGTTCAACGTTCCATGCTGCCCATGCACAAGCTCAAAGTCTGTCTGGAATGCAACATCAACAACAGCTAATGTTACAACAACAACAACATCAACAGCAATTACTAGCTCAGCAACGTCAACATCAACAGATTGGTCACCCAGGTGGTGCAAACGCTGGTGCTGGAAGTGCAAATGCTGGTAACGGTCAACTTCCTGGCCAGTTTGGACCTCAAAATCAACAAGGGTTTGTTCCAAACTTTAATCAATTTGGTCAAAATGACACCTTAATGTCTCCTCATCATCAACATTTGCAACCTTCACAATCACAACAAGAAGTTCAACAACACTTCCAACAACATCAATCACAGTTACTTGCTGGTCAAAAAAGAGGTAATGTTCCTGCTGGTCCTGGATCTATGCCACCTAATTACGCAAGATTGCAACAACAACAAGCCCAAGCTCAATTCCAAATGAACCAAATGAGACAACAACAGTATCCTCAGTTCCAACAGTTCAAGGCTCCCCCAGCTCCCGGTGTACAACCATTTGCGCATCAGCAACCTCCAACACCAGGTGTTCCTGTCACTTCGAATAATAACACTACCAACAATTCAAGCAATAATACTCCAAGTAATAATCCAAGAAATGCTGCTGGTGCAAGTCCGAAGATGAAGCCAAAGGTTGAAAGTTCAAGTAACCATCCTTCACCATTATCAGGTTCTCCATCGACTTTGAATCCAACAATCAACAAGAGTGATCATCCATCACCTTTGGCCAATGTGAAGTCCAACAACAGTACAAGTAACCATCCAAGTCCATTGATCAATCAGACTGATAAAGATAATAACACAAGTTCGAGTGCTAGTGCCTTACAAGATTATCAAATGCAACTTATGTTATTAGAGCGTGAAAACAAGAGAATGCTTGATGGGTCCAAAAAGGATACGAAGAAGGATAAGAACTCTCCACGCTCAACTTCAAAGAATATGCCACCTCCAAAAGTGCTGAAAAATTCAACACCTGCCTCTTCTCCTGCTGTTGGTGCCAAGTCCGTTCCTGAAAGTTCATCCGCTACGACGACAACATCAACCGGTCGTAAGAAGAAAGAACCTAAACCAAGAAAACAAACGAAAAAGAATTCTCAACTGAATAACACTTCTGAGCCACCAACACCAACGACTCCAATGACACCAAACCCAGTTCAAAATAATGCGAACAAAAAGGAATCATCAAATTTGAAGGAGGAAAAAAATTCATCACAACTGACACCACCAAACTCAGAAAATGCAACTAACAATAACAGCACGGAAGAGCAACAACCATCACAATCTCAAGCTCAACAACAGACTTCTAAACAACAAGCTCAGGGTCAAGAAAAGGAGTCTAAACCAAGCGATGAACTGCTGGGGGGTGCATCACAAATGATTTCTGGACACCATTCACAATCCATTTCAAATGAACTCTATAATGATTTTCCATTGTCTGATTTCTCTAATGAATTGGCAGGTGATGAAAATTTCAACCTTGAGAATTTCCTCAATACAGATGGTGGAGATTTAGGAACTTTTGACAGTTATTGGAGAGATAGTGTTGAAGCAACAGATTGATCTTTTCTTATTGGGTTTTGGTTTTGGGTTTTAGTATTATTAGTGGGTTTTCATGTGAGTTTTTAAGCGAAAACACTTTTGTTAATTGTTTCAATCATTGGACTTACTCGTAAGATACCGAGAAGTTATATTTATATTAGTTTGTATTCTAGATGACATTAATTATAGTTAATTTTCATTCCAAATGGGA
The DNA here is from genome assembly GCF_001661255.1 of Hansenula anomala. Lineage (NCBI taxonomy): Eukaryota > Fungi > Ascomycota > Saccharomycetes > Phaffomycetales > Wickerhamomycetaceae > Hansenula > Hansenula anomala. The sequence goes on from NW_017567115.1 coordinate 570,584, forward strand.
TATTGTAGATACTACATGTAATCTTGAATTACAATATGTTCTACTTTATAATTATATCTAAACAAAGATAATCATCTCTTTTTTTTATCATCTTCAACAACATCATCACATTTTCCTCTAGAATTAAAATAATATCCCATCACCACAAAGAGATTAATAGATAATAGTATTCCTGAACTCAACTTGGTTGACGGAAACACATTCCAGCACCATTCATGAGCCATAAATATAAAAATAGACAAATACCAAGGGAAATTACTCAAATATAGTAAATATGGGAAAGACCAACTATACCATGACAAAAATTGATAATGTAAACTTCTTGAACAGATAACACCAATTAAGTTACAACTTGCCAAAACTCCAACAACATACACAGGAGCTCTTGTTGGGTTATTTATAACATGGTTTGGTGAGATTGTTGGATGGAAAACCTTGAATAAATCAGTGATCAATGCCTTTGTGGATTTTCCTGAACAATAAGGAGATGCCCATTTAGTGAAAATGAAAACTAACAACAAGGCACCGTGAATGAATAGTAATAAGTGATGGAATGTGCTTGAATTGAAAATGTCTTCTGATAAAAATCTCCAGTTAACGGTCCATTCATACAGGAATTTTCTTTTAAAGTCGAACGCATTAGCAAGGTAGCTAGCTCTAATCTCATCACCACTAAATAAGAAGTTCCAACTGAGCAGAACTTGGACAAGCCCAACCACAACTAATGGGACTAATGACCTGACTAATACTTCATCATTTAAAAAGTAAACAACAACACAAAACCCTGGCAAGTAAAGTAAGGCATTCATTTTAATTGAGATGGCAGCACCATAAAACACAGCGCTCACTTGATTTGTCAAGAATTTTGAAAGCTTTTTGTTGGATTGTCTGAAAACAGTTGCATTCTGTAATGTTAAAACAGTCAACACCATAAACAATGTGGTGAAACAATCATTGAACAGTCTCAAGACGTAGATTGAATGTAACCGCTTGGACAAAACCAACAAGTACACCACCCAAGGTGGAACATCTAGTCTCAAATAAATTCCAAAGACAATCAACAGAGTCAAAACATATAGCCACCCAAAGAATGCTTGACCAAGGGGAACGTTCTCAGTACCAAAAGTTAACCATGACAAAAATCTGTAAATCCAAACATGACCAGCTGGGTACACCAATGGACCAGTGCCACCAAAGATATGAGCATAATTGAGCTCACCGTTTTTAATTATCGTGATCTGTTCCATATATGCTGTATAATCAATCTCTGTATCTTGTAAACTTGTTAGTTGATTTCTCAAACTAAAGAAATGTTGAAAACTTACATGAAACCAAGCCTCTAATTATCTTAACTGCAATTGACTCAGTAGCTAATAAAACTGGAATGATGACCTTATTAAACTCAGGATTGAAGATCAATTGATTTATACCGTAAATTATATCATTAATCACATTTTGAAGTGTGAATTCGGGAAGTTTGTTTTCTTCCTGTTCAGTTGTGATTTTCTCTTCTGAACTTGGCGGGCCATTGACCCCTTCCCTTGGTGGATGATCAACCGACGACATGGCAAGTTATGTGCTCTTTGGACCTTCGATTATAGCGTTATGATGAAGGGGAAGAGATAGAAGTGATTCAGTTTACACTCGGTTGTGTTCGCGATTTTGATTTTTTGGCTAATGACACGAGAATTATGACAGAACTCGATGATTTGGACGGGTAAAAAGATCACTTTCGCGAACTATATGCACATACTTTTTCATTTTTACATACATTTATTTTAATTTTATACAACACACTAATGTACAAGTCTTCAAGGACATTCATCATTATATCAGTTGATTGATATACGGGGGAGGATACTCTAGATGTCACTGCTGATCATCAATAGAGGTTTGCAAAATAATTATTAAAAAAGGTGACTGTCAAGTTCTCTTCATAATTTCTGAACCGACAGCTTGGTGGTTATCTTCATGTTATTCTGAATCTTAAGTGTTACTTGGGAAATGAAGCCAATCATTCAAGTAATTGTAAGTCAAATTGAAATTTGGGTCTCCCAATAAAGAATTCATCAAGTCGTCCTGCTCCCAATCAATTTGTGGCACACCCATTACAGGCATTTCACCATCAAAGTTCAATGATGGTTGACCCTCAGAACCAGGAACATTAACCGGTGCTTGTTCTTGTTCTTGTTGTGGCTCTGGTTCGCTAATAGCTTCCGGTTCTCTCTTTGATGGAGCTGCTGCTTTGGCAACTTTAGCGTGCTCACCAAGAGGCAAGTAATTAATCTTACGTGCTCTCTTTTTTCTGTTTTCTGGTGCTGGTGCTGAATCTTCTGCTGCTCTTTTCAACTTTGGTGATCTTTCAGGTGTTGGTGGAGTGTATTTTTTGTTTTGACCAGAAGAACCACTGACATATGCTGCAATTCTTTTTAACTCACTTTGGTCATTGCTAAGAAGGAAGGGATTAAAATCTTTATCGCCGTTAACTGCTCTTCTCAAGTGACCCAATGATTTCATGAATCCTTCAATTGATAAAGGTTTGAAATAATTATATAAAATTTCATCTTTTGTGGTGTCAGCAACTTGGGTATGGTATATCTCCCCGTTTGGATTGGAACAATTATGATGGCAGGAATGAACATGTCTCAAATACGCTTTGAATGGGTTTGGATCTTTACCACCGATGTTGAACTTGAATTGTGCAAGACAAGCGGCTTCTTGTCCACGAACATTATATGGGCAAATACAATTTAATCCAAGGACTGGTGATTTTTCCCCGGTCAAACTAAAACCAATAAAAGGATTTTCAACATATGCTTCTTTAAGAACACCGTGAACTTGCGCAAGATGATGTTCATATTGAGCGTGCAAAGTATCATAGAATTGTGGTTGGTTTTGATCAATTTGTACCTTCTCACCATCACGGTACTTGAGTTTATATGAAGGACCCAAGTGAGAATACTCGAATGGATCACAAATTGGACATAAGAAGTATGTGTTCATTTTAAAATGTGATGGTGAAGTTGAGTTTTTTTCCTTGCGTTGAAAACAAATCTCTTCAGGAATAAGTTTTCCATGCGAAGAGGCATTGTGGTTTTCATATTGTTTCAGTTCGTTGATAATTGGATCTTTTGCACCATAGATCTTAATAAATTTTTCCTTAAATAATTCCAAGTTGTTATAGCCATGAACTTTTTGAAAGTTTGAGACTTCCAAACAATGACTTGGAATGGTTTTACCTTTTTTTTCGAACTTTTCAAAGATTTTATACATGATGTATTGGTATGATTTTGGGTAAACTATATGATATATCTATCAAAGAGTTTATGGTTGGTGATGGTTTATCTATTTGGATGTCAAACAGATATGATGAATGGTGAGGAAGAAAGAGGTTAGAAATTCTTTGGACAAGGAGGGATGGGTTCATCGTTTATATAATTTTTTGGTTACATTATCCATATTCTGTTCAATTGGTGAATTAACGTGTAAACCATTCATATTCTGTCAACTTTATTGTTTTTGATTCTGTTGGTTTTGAAAAATTACTTGATTCAGTATCACACCGTTGATGTCAATGTGGTTCCGATATGAGATCAATTGAAGATTGACAGGATCGTGCATAATTGTTCTCTTTGTTTCATCAATCCAACAGAGAATTCCGTTCGAAATTACCAAAAGTAGATACAGTTTTCTGTCAAACCATCTTCCAAAGAATTTATCTCAGGTCAAATTCGCGAAAATATCAATAAATCGCAGATCGCGAACTAGATCAAGATACGCGATGTTTTTGTGTCAACCTTTTAGATTCCAAATTCAGCAATTTCTGTTAACCTTACATGAAAAATATTTGTTTCCAGCCTAAATAGAAGTGACCAGACTCGACCATTTAGGTTGAATGAGAAGGAAAATCATAAATAAGGTTAAAGAAGTGAGACCAGGAGATCATATCAAGCTGCATTTGAAGTTTAATTCTAGTGTTAATGTTTCCCAAATTGTTAAGCTGTCAAGGTGTCAACCGTTTGATGCTGGTCGAGTTATACTGTCAAAAGGCGAATACTGAACCACATGAGAGCATGTAATTATAATCAACTTGCTGTGCAATTTTAATCATAGGACAGTCATTATGATTAAAGGATGTTGATTAATCAGTACGGAAGTTCAAGATGTGCGTAAGAGTTGTTTACGGTTATGGGGAAACGTCAAGAAAGTAAAGCTGAGATGTTTGATTCTGGTTTTGTATGTCTCAGACCATTTGATGATCCAACGATGGCTACACATAACTCTATAACAAATGTGTATAATATTAACAAAGAAACATCTCTAATCTACATAACAATCCTCAGCAAAAACTTCTATCAACCAACAAAAGATGCTTATGAAATGACTTGTTTCAAAACTTGATTTTGGGAAGCAACGCTAGCATATTTAGTATCCAAATACTTCAATAAGTCAATAACTTTAGCCTTCAACTCTGGTGTTTCGAATTGTTTAAATCTATCAATGTTTTCTTCTCTACCTAGAGTAGATTCTCTTTCTAATTTTTCTTTTTCAAATTCTTTCAAGAAGACATCTGCGAAAAGTTCAACAACCTTTGGAGTAAATTGAACAATCTCTTCATTTGAATCTTGGTACAACTTGACGATTAATTCAAAAATTGGGGTATTTTCTTCAAATGCTGATTGTAAAGGTAAATGCTCAAATAAAACAGGTAGAATAACGTTCAATGGAGCGGCATCTTGTTGTTTTAGGGCTAATCTAGCAACACAACCACATGCATTTGCGTATGATCTATGAATGACATCTTTAGTTTCTTCATCATCTTCATCAACATTAGCTTCTTGTTTTTGAACTTTTGATAACAAAGTGGATAATAAGTTGAAAATATCTGGGTATGAACCTGAGTAGTTGTTATTTGAGTAAAAAATTAAAATACCGATACCATAAGCGGCATTACCTCTAACTTCAACAGATTTATCACCTTGTAGTCTTGTTGTGAACAATTGTAAAAATTCATCAGTGTATGGATTGGATTCTTTTAATCCTGAACCAATTTCAGCGAGGGCACCAATAGCTGAAACTCTTTTGTTTTTACTTTTTGATGTGACATTAGCAGCAATGATATCTTTGAAAGAGGCAAAGATTTTGTTGAAATCTGGACCTAAAGCTAAAGATAAGTTAACTAAAACTTCTAAAGCACTTTCGAATAACATAGCATCAGTTTCTGAAGCATCTGCATCTTCATCTTCTGGAACCTCATCATCATCAAGAGTTTGACATAAATGTTCACCTTTCAAAATGTTCATCAACTCAACACATAATTGTTCTAAATATTTACTATCACCATTATCAATGATAATAATAGCACCATATCTTTTGATTAATTCAGTGAATGAATCTAAAATAGCAGCAACCATGGACAATTCATATTCTTCACCTAAGGCATTGACGGATAATTCTCTAGCATGCTTAATCAAGTTCAAAATGTTAGTGTCAACATATGATCCACTTGGGACACCGATTGGGTATTTACCATTGGTAACACTGGTGGTGATGAAAGCTTCAACAACTTTCCACAAAGCAGATAAAGCAGTTTCTCTCATACCATAAGAATCTTGAGCTTGTGTAGATAAGATAGTGACAGATTGTTCAACATAGTCAGCAAAAAGTTCTTTGGTACCTAAGGCCAATTCAGATAAGGCAATGGCAGCAATTTCCTTTTCAATGGTAATACCAGTATGAACTTGAAATTTGTTGGCAAGATCTTCGTCATCATCATTGAATTCATCTTCTTCACCAAAGTTAACATTGAATTCTTCTTGTTCCAAACATTTGAAAATTTCAGGCATGATGTTTGGTAAGAAAGCAGCAAAGTCTTTTTTGTAAACTTTAGCCATGTTAGTGATGAAGGCGAAACCTGATTCTCTTAATCTTGAACTTTCAGAGTTGATTGAAGTATAAGCAGCATCAACTAATGGTTTAGCATATTGACTGAAAGATTCTGAACCGACAGCTCTAGCCATGGTGGAAATGTTTTCAAAAGTCAAAGCTCTTAATTCAATGTCGTCTTCAGATAAACCTTCAACGGAAGCAGAGTTTTGAATAAAATGTTGTAAGATTTCAACAGATTGGTTGAAATATGGTTTGAATGAAGTACCGGCAGCATAGGCAGCTGAACCAATAGCTGAGACAATGATAGATCTTAAGCTTGAAGTATCAGTAACTTGCAACAAGTGGAACAACTTGTTCATCAATGGTTCAAGGAATTTTTGGATAGCATCATGAGACATAAACTCAATCAAAGAATCTAATGAAGTACAAGCATATTTGTAAACAACAGCATTAGTAGCACCATCAATAATACTAATAATTAATGGTAACAATTGCTCGTGGTATTCGGCCAACAAATCTTGTAATTCAGTGGTTAGTTGAGCCAATGAACGTAAAGCACTGACTCTAACAATTAGTTCTGAATCTTTCAAACCGGTAACAATAACTTCAACAATTTTTTCCAAATGAGCACTGTAGAAGTCTGGTGCACCGGTAGCAGTAGCACCAATGGCCAAATAAGCAGCTCTTCTTTCAAATTGATTGGATGAAGTCAACAAGTGTTTTAATTGTTCAAAGATTGGTGTAACAACTTGGGATGGTGGAAGTTCAGCTGAGGCAACAGTCAATAATCTCAATGCTAAAGTTGATGGCTCATTTTCTTCGTTTTCATTTTCGTCATCATCATTAGCTAACTCGGCTTCAATGTCAATTTCTTCAGAAGCAATCTTTAAAGCAGCCAAAGTGATATCACGACCTAATTTCTTTGAAGAAATTTTGGTTTTTCTGAATGTAACAGCAGAGGTTAAAAATTGGAAAGCAAAGTTTCTAATTTCATCATCTAATTGACTGTTCAAGGCAATTTCAGTCATGATTTGAATCAAAACAATCAGACTATCACCAGTTAGTTTAGTATCTAACAAGATCAAGTCGTTGAAAGAGTTGAAGATTTGTTTGGCAACAACTTCATCACTAGCAGCAATGACTTCTTTCAAGACTTCAACCATTGATGGAATCAAGTTTTTGAAAGCATTAGCTAATTGATTGTCGATGTTCAAATGTGATTCAATCAAGTTAGCAACTGAACCTAAAGCTAAAACGGAGTTGACTCTAACATCACGACTAGATTGATCATGTAAAGTTTTAGCGAATAATTCAAGGAATGATGTAACATGTTGTTCAAGTTCTGGTAAATTACTTTCTAACAAAGACAATAAAACAAAAGTAGCAGTTTCTTTGTGTGCAACATTTGAATCATCAGTGGCAGCTGTGACTAGTAAAGGTAACAATGATTCCCATTTATTGTTGGATAATTCAAATTCAGCAATAGCAGCAATGACTCTTGAATCAGCATGACGGATAATTTTAGATTGTTCTTTGAAAGTGGTATTCAAGATGGATTCTTTGATTTCATCTTTAACACTTTGGGCAGCAGTTTCCCAGTGTTTGTTGACCAATTTTCTGGATTCAACAGCAGCTAGTTGTCTAATTTGCTCGTTGGTGTTGTTTTGTAAAATAAAGATAATAGCTGGTAAAGTAGCTGGGTTTGGGTAGAATTCATTTGAAAGCTTATTAGTAGCAGCCTTGATTGCAGCTGAATCTGGCAAAGTGACCTGAGTCAAGGTCTCTTGCAAACTGTTGACAAATTGTTGATCCATGATTGAAACAGAGAAACCTTCAAAGAAGAATGGATCTTGTGTAAAACAATACAAAGGACTGGAATGTTATACGTCTATGTGTATAAAGATTTTTTTTTGATCCTGCAATTTTTTCGACACGGGTAACCACATTTGTGGCGCGAACCGCGATGAGCTTTCGCGAAATTTACAAATGAATACCCAAATTTTGTGACACATAATTTTGCATCTACAATTTTGATAAAAACTCATTAAATATCCATTAAAACCATATTGTATACTACACCTTTTGAGGAAATGTCACAAGTTACGCCGTGGAAGATAGGTCAGCTTCTATCTCATCAACCAATTCATCAATGTTCTCAAATTTCAAATCGCAAGAGATTGAAATCAATCTTCTATAATTGTTCATTTTTTTGTTGATACTTTGTTCTGTCAACTCTGTCAAAATGTTTTCAACTATCTTTCTTCTGTTGAACTGTAGCCTTGTTAGCTCAAGAGCCAGCTCAAACTCATTGGCATTATCATTGATCAAATTAATGGATGATTCCTCTTTATGAACCAATTTTGCTAAACTTAAAGCTTGACTTCTCTCTATAACTTTATTCAAATGTTGAGTCTTACGTTCTGAGTCTTTTTCCAAGTTGCTAATATTTTGTAACAATTCATTTAATGATGACCCATTATCAATCTGATCCAGCACAATTCTATTTTGTTCATCGGTTGTTCTGATATCTAATTCCAAATCTTCCAAAACTGTCTTTGTATGTTCACTTTCTTCTTCTTTATTTTTCAGCTCATAATCATAAGCATCAGCTAATGAACTCAACATAGAGGTGAAAATTGGTCCCACTTCCTGTAATGGTAAGCTTGGAATAGGTGGGATTTCAGCAGATTCCTCTTTAATTGGACTTGTTATAGTTTTTTTCTTCTCACTTGGTTCCGTTTCTTTCGCACCAAATCTCTTGAGCAGATTCACCAATTCCAAATTACCAGAGAATTGAGCTAGTTCTAAAGCTGTATTACCTTTGATATCATGATGATTCACCACAATTCTCAACAAATTTTCATTCCCTTGTGCTAATTTATTCAATATTATTTCCATATAATATTTTGAAGTATCATATTTTGTCTTTATTGATTCACAAATATAATGCATTGGTGTACGTCCACTTTTATCAGGTGTATATAAACAATTCTTCATCAAATCAACCAACTTGTTAAAATTATTTTTTTGGAAAGAATTGTTGAAAAAAATGGAACGAGAAACACAATTCAAGCCAGATACATTTGGAGTTAAAGGATCAGAACCATGTTTTAATAGTAATTCAATTAATGGAACATTAGCCATAGCACTTGCCCAGTGTAATGGAGTATGACCTTCTTCGTCAATTGGTTCATTGAAATCAAAATCACTAGGTGGATGATGCAAAACTTGAGGAACTTCATCTGATTCGTTACTAAAGAAATCAATCAAACTTTCCGTGTAAATTGCTTTATGGTTCTTCATTTCACTGGTGGTATCATTAGGAGATGAATGACCTGAAGAAATTGAAGTGTCTGAATCTCTCATGACTTCATCCATTTGAGTTGATAATGATCCATCATCTTGAGACCAATTTTCATGTTGTCCAGCTGATCCATTAGATCTATGTTGTTGAAATCCTTGTTGTTGCTGTTGCTGAGGATAGAATTGTGGTTGTTGGATCACAGGTTGATGCGGTATGTTTTGTTGAGGGTATCCAGCTCTTTGATTATACCCAAAGGCTTGAGCTTGTGGTTGTTGAGGTTGGAATTGATGATATTGAGGTGGTTGTTGGGAGGGAACTGATGAATACTGTTGTGCAGGAGCATTTGTCTGGAAAGTATGTCTCAATGGTTCATTCAGTTGTTGAACAGGTTGTGGCCGTTGTTGATGTTGTTGTTGCCAAAACATTTCATCTTGACTTTGAGATGCCATTTGAGAAATATCACTATTTTGTCTACTTTGTTCTTCCAATCTAGCCTTTTCGAGAGCAGCAGCAGCAGCAGCTTTCTTCTTTTTGGTATTGTATGTTCTTTTAGGCTTCTTCAATGGGCTTTCAACATCACTATTCACACTTGGCATTGGAGTAGCTTTCACAGGTTTAGCTCTTCTCTTTAGTGGGTTATTTGGATCTGGGACATAAGACAGAATTGGTGCCATTTGATCAGTAATATTGTACTTGTGAGCCAAAGGACGCGCAACTTCTAGTGGAATCCATGTCCCTTGAAAACGACCATAACCACCTTGAATCTTTTCATGGACGCCCTTTTGCACTTCTTTTTCTAAAATTCTTGTTCTATGAGCCTTTGGAAACTTAGCTGCTTTCAATATTTGAGTGGCATTAACCCAGTTATCGGTACATCTTCTCATAACCGGCACTTCTTCAATGAAGCACTCATAGACATCAATCTAAAAAAATTGTTAGCATTGATCTGATCTTCAACGTTTAGTTAGATACATACATTTGAATATGTAGACAAATATAAGTTATCAGTCATTATTTCTTCAAATTGTGTGCTTTAGTGGGTCTCAAAGCCCTATAATACTGAATAATAATGTCTTGAGGTATTAGAAATGGTTCAAAAAGCCAAAATGGAAAAAGCTCTGAGCTATTCAGTAGTAAAAGGAAAGGGGGTATATATAGAAGAGCTTTCAGCAAGGGAAAGCCAGGTCTTGAGAAGCAAAAAACGTAGCAAGTTGTTTGAGCTTTTGAAGCGAGTTTGGTTTACCGTTAAGTGAGTTTGGCACCTCTCTTTTCATCCATGAGAAATTCCCTTACGCGTAAATGAAGTGCTGTTTTTTTTTCAGACAAGCGTATCTCTTTTGGGAAAATTAATTACACACCGCGTCTTTCCGAAAACACTGGAGACACAATCTTTGAATTTTCTTTATGAGAACTATTTCTAGTATTTCTGAATATACTATGCTCTTGATTAGAGACTTTAATGAGTTTAGATGGTGCTGAAGAGAAACTTAGAAGATGATAAGCATTGTCACGTGACTTGGAAGTTTGTATTATGTAATCACTGAGGCGATTTAATGAGTTATACGTCTCTTTGAAAGCTAAATTGAATTTGATATATCATCATCGCTTTCATTGAGCTTAATACTACTTAGTGATTAATATGCAGAGTAGGTCAGGAGAAACCACGTGCAAAAATACGAATTACACTAGATAAAGTCATACAATTGTTGACACTTCTCATTTTGGCAGGTGAAAGAAGAACAAAGGTGTGGTCCACTCTCAAAAAGCCTCAAAAGCAAAAACTTTCAGAAAGTATCTTATATCTCATAGAAACCTCAAATGTATTTTTCTACTCCTTTTATATCCAAAATTGTTATTAAGTTGTTTAATTCTGATTGATGATCATGTATAAATTGTTTTCGCGGTTGGGTGAATTTTTGTGTGTGGCGTCCACCAATTCTGTTTGTCGAAAGTGAGTTTTCAATTTTTTGGTTGACTGTGAGATAAATTGATATAGCAAGAGCATAACTGAATCAAAGGAAACCAAATAATGGTATGTTTCATTGATGGTTACTATCCTTGTACTTACTAACATGCTCTATTTCAGTTACCTTTATACCTTTTAACGGCAGCCAAGGGCCAGCCAACTCTTGTGGAATTGAAATCTGGTGAAACAATTAATGGTGTTTTGACTGAAATTGACAATCTAATGAATCTAACTTTAACTGAAGTCATTGAAACTAGTGCAGTATGTATGAATGCGCATTCGTTTGAAGTATCTTATACTAACATACCCCCTTCAGAATGGTGAATCGTTTTTGAAAATACCTGAAATATTTGTCAGAGGTAAAGATATCAAATATTTACGATTACCAGAAGAGTTAATAGGAGAAATCAAACAACGTAATGTCCAAAATCAAGAACAACGTTATCAAAGAAATAGAAACAATAACAACAATAATGATAATAGAAATAATAACAAGAACTATAACAATCAAAGAAGAAGCTATAACGCTAATGGTGGAAGATATAATCAAAATCGTAACAACAACAACAACAACAATCGTGGGGGTCGTTACAATAATGACCAACGTCAACAACATGGCCAACAACAACAACATCAGCAACAATCACAACAGCAGCAATGAGTGTTCCATGTTTTCGTTTGAATGTTTATTTTTCGGGTTTTAAGGGTGCATGAATTAATTATGGTAACGATGTATAATAGATACCTACTTCTTTTTTTTTGTTACAAACTGTAAATTTGAACCCGTCTTCGACTCTTAAAATATATATATGAATAACTTTGTCTATATGGTTTGTCTCTATGAATGGAAAATTGGTAAATGCTATTAATTGGAGAACTGAAGAACTGAAATTTTACTCAACTCCCATGCTTTTGAAATGAATAATAATAAGATGTTTTTATGAAATGTAATTGGTTTTAAATGACTTGGGTTTAATCTGCTTTTATAGCTCCATAGATCTTATAAATGAATAATGAAGCAGCAAATAAACCTAAAGAACCAGTTGCCAACCCAATCAATGCACTCAATATGGTTGTATATGAGAAGAACAATATTATGGATGAAAAATCAGTAACTTTTAGATGACTAAAGAAATAATATACTGAATAAACTTCAATATACCAAGCAACACTTGAACCTATCCAAAATGATCTCCATTGCCATTTCCAATCACCATATATCAATGACAAATAAATAGCAACAATAACACTTTCAGCAACAACAACACTCAATAAAAGTATGGTGAATGATAAAAATCCATACATATAATAAAATGAAGTCTTTTCCATCCAAATTGATCTGAAAACAAATAATAATTCAACATAGATTGTACCAAATGGAATTAATCCAAAGACCGGAATTGCATAAATGAACTTTGTAAACTTTGGTTGAGGTCCAATTGATTTTGCACTAGTTGATAAATTTGCATTAGTCTTTGCTGGTGGTTTTCTATTACCTAAAACACCACCAATGATTGATAATGGAACTTCAAGAATTAAAAGAAATGTAATCAATAAAACAACAGTACCGAATGGTAAAGCAACTGAAGAATCCTTAGCCCAAACAATACAGTTCAAAATCAAAACTGAAATTAAAACAATAAATGGTAATGTACCACCGAAAAGAATTGAAAATGAAATATAATTCTTGATGCAAACCTCATTTACAAATGATTTATAAAACCTTATACCTGAATAACCAGCAGCTGTTCCTCCAATGATAAATAAAGTCAATCCACAACTCAATACACTGTTTCTGATATTTGGACCTAATAATCCTGTTGTGGAAACAATCAAAACACCAATAATTGTGAAAAACACTTGGACACCAGCAGCTAGAGCAATTGAAAGTAATAATGGTCTTTTAGGCTTTCTGAAAACATCATTTGAGATTAGTTTCCAACCTGAATTGTTGAAGTTGTCACTTTTGTCACTCTCAATATCAATATTACCAGTAGCTATATCAATATTACTACTGTTATAAGTTTGAATATCACGATTCAGAGTTCTAAGCAAGACAACACCAACCACAGCCGATAAAAAAGAAACCAAAACTAATGAGTTGATTAATGATAGCCAATGGATATGATCATCATTCACTTCACCAGTGTAATATAGGTTCCATCTTTCACTCCATGAAACTTTATCTTCTTCTCTCCAATAAACAGCATAAGTGAACGGAATCACAACATTTTCTTTATTTTCAAGATCAAGTTTAAAATTATCATGGTTTTTAGAAGCACCAGGACAATGGAAATCATTCACACTTCTTGGATAGACCTCAAATCCCACAATTGTTCGTTTACCATTCTTTTCAGTATGGAATCTAATAACCAACATGACATGGTTATGAATAAATGTTCCACCATCTCTAACAAATCCTAATGGGAACCCTGCCGCATAATATTTTTTATTATCAGTAGAGCTTACAAAAGTGGTTGCACCTGGTAAATCATCAATTTGCCATTCAACAACGTATCCACTTCTGATCAATTGATCTGCTCTTTTTATAGCATCTGGCTTTGTTATACGATCACATAACCTATGACATGAGGCGTCTTGGTTGAAATTTAGGATATAATCTGACCCCCATATTCTATCACCTCTTATAACTTCATTTAGAGATAGATGTAAAGGTCTAGCATCTTTAGTTGGAGGACAAATAAACGGAAGATCATAGTATGCATATGGCAATTGTGTTGTATCTGATTCGACTCTATTCACCAGCAAATTCACTTTTTCTCCCTTTTCGTAATAGTTTGGAGTCCATCCTGTTTCAAGAATTGTTAGTATATCTTCAATCTAGAAACCTTAGATCTAGCTTGTTTCCAGTTATTCAGGCACAGACAACGCGAAATATTGGAAGGCAGCCAGACAAGCGAATCAACACGTACCGAAAGGGTCCCAGGCAAGCGTGGAATGTATCACACAGGCCAGCAGCACCACCACCAATTGAAAATTCATGGTGTATTGAAATATATCAAATTTTTAACGACCTGAGTTCTGTTTATTTAGACAATTAACAAAAAATTGTTGTTTTGGTTTTGCTGTTCCTCAAAATTTGGTCGTTCACTCGCCAAATTTCACCATCTCGATTATGTAATCGGTCTGGCCTTTTCGCCTTTTTTCTTGTTTTGTTTTTGTTTTGGTTTTTGACAGAATATCCTCTACTGTGTGTATATAAGGTAATTCCGATGTTCTATTAATATACATATAATGTTACAATTAGTGGATTCTTGATTCTTCTTATAGTTGATGTGAAATGTTGAGTATTGATGAATTGTGCATAATTGGTTATTCTGGTTATGTAATACCTGACATTCCCCCCCTCATTTCTGAGTATTTATTGAATGTAATAATATTAAATATGATGAAACTTGATTTGGAACTATATTGTGTTGTCTTTTGTTAACCGGTGTTCAATTGGTTGTGATTGAATATGAAAGAATGAGTGAAGTACCTATAGATTTAAAAAGGAATGATTCTTGAATGGTGTGGAGGTTAATGTCTTTTGAATTTCAGGACCTGAGTATTTCTT
>NW_017567115.1:588472-739755 GCF_001661255.1 Hansenula anomala
TGAAGTGGTTGAGTTTGGTGTGTTTTCAGATGTTGATGCAGCATGTGATGCAGAAATATTGTTTTCAATTGCTGTAACACGAGGATTAGCCTTGGTTTTTCTGGCTGGTTTTCTGGTTTTGGTTACTCTAGTTGTTGAAGAGGTTGAAGAGGTTGAAGAGGTTGAAGAGGTGTTTCTTCTATTGGAGTTTCTTGTGACAGCCATTGTTTCTAGTTGATGTTGATTTAATGATCACTTGTTTTATTTTATTCGTGGTTTTAACCTGACAGAATATCCTCTACTGTGTGTATATAAGGTAATTCCGATGTTCTATTAATATACATATAATGTTACAATTAGTGGATTCTTGATTCTTCTTATAGTTGATGTGAAATGTTGAGTATTGATGAATTGTGCATAATTGGTTATTCTGGTTATGTAATACCTGACAGTTTTCCACAAAAAACTGCGCTGGTTGAGATACTCGAACAAGTTATCAGGGAAGAGAAAAGAGAAGCTGGTCTCTGAGACGTTTATTTGCTGGCTGCTAATCAAGTTGTAGCGACTGTCCATATTGAATATTTTTGAAGGAAGAAAACCATTGTCTGTTGTGTTGTTGCTAGTGATCTTTTGTGTGGCGGATTAACTACAACCATCCACTCCAACACTTCATTTCGCGTTGAAATAAAGAAACTATACAAGTCATGAACCATAAAGAGTACACAATACAGCAGCTTCGTTCCACTGTGCTGTATGGACTTGATAACGACCTCATACCGTCTGCTGAATTTGCAGCAGAGAGATTGATTGCTGAAACCAGTGGACAGGATTTGAACTCTATTCATCTTTATGGGTTGGTGTTGTTGAAGAAAAATAGATACAAGGCAGCTTATAATCTCACTGCTAATAAGATACATGCTGGATGTGCTTTTGTATTTGCAAAAGCTGCTTTCAATTTGGGGAAAGGTCAAGAAGGGGTTGTTGCTTTGTTGAGCACTCAGTCATTATGGGAAAATATTGAGGACTCTCTGCAAGTGAATTATGAATTTGAAAGAAAATTATTACCTGATCCAGCTGTTTTCTATAGCTTATTGGGGAGACTATATCTATTAGTTGGTGATACAAAAGAGAGTGCCATTAATCATTCCAAAGCTTTGAAAAGAAATCCATATTTATGGGAATCATTTGAAGAATTAAACAAAATGGGTGCTAACGTTAGAGTTAAGGCAATTTATAAAGTATCGCAAAGCTCCCAATTTCTACTGGGTAATGACCTGGTGACTAGTAATGGAGCTAATGATACTTCATCTTTCAGCAGAGACCCATTTGGTGATACTTCTAATTTGAATCCACCAAAATCATCTTTGAAATCAGATATGGGTAACGGTTATCCTAGCTCATATACAAATAGTTTTGATTTAACAAAAGCCATACGGGAGGAAAGTCCAGAATTCACAACACCAAGAGTTAAACAATCTACACTGCCCAATGCCCCATCAAGAAAGACAAGATCCTCTGTTTCAAGGGAAATGTTTAAACCTCCACCAGCTTTGGGTAGTGGTGGTACTGGTAGTAATAGTGGGAACGGAAGTGAAAGTATCAAAAGAACATCAAGAATGGCAGCTGCTACTAAAGTAGGTTCTAGACTCATATCACAACCTTTAGGAAGTGCAACCAAAAATTCTGGTAATATCTCATCAGGTTCCACTTCAAGAAAATCATCACTGGCTGAAGCAAGTGCAATGAAAAGAGGTAAAATATTTGCTCTTGGGTCTTCGAATGAACCTGGGTCTGCTTTGAAAAGAAATCATTATCTTTCAAATGAAGAATTTGGTGAACAATATGTGCTGAATTTATATGCCTCATATGCTAAAGGTTACAAAGCAATGTGTCGCTATGATTGTTTCAAAGCCATAAGGATATTAAGTGCTCTACCAAAACATCATTTGAACACACCATGGGTTTTGAGTAAATTAGGAAGATTGCATTTTGAAATTGTCAACTATGAAGAGTCAAAGAATTACTTCACTAAATTAAGAAACTTGGATAATACGAGAATAGAGGATATGGAATATTACTCCACTTTATTATGGCATCTGCATGAAGACCTCGAATTGTGTTATTTGGCACATGAGTTACAAAATATTGAAAGAAATTCTCCACAAACATGGGTTGCTATAGGTAATCTATTTTCCTTGAAAAGAGAACCAGATGAAGCTATCAAATGTTTCCAAAGAGCAACTCAATTAGATCCAAACTTTGCATATGCTTTTACATTACAAGGTCATGAATACGTTTCAAATGATGCTTATGAAAGTGCACTAGAAAGTTTCCGTTCAGCTCTATTGTTGGATCCAAGACATTACAATGCCCTGTATGGTATAGGTATGGTTTATTTGAAACTCGGTGATTTCAGTAAAGCTGAATTTCATTTCAGAAAAGCTGTTGATATTAATCCAGTCAATGTAATTTTGATATGTTGTGTTGGTATGATGCTAGAGAAACAAGGTAGAAGAGATTTTGCATTGAAACAATATGAATTGGCATGTAAGATTCAACCCCTAAGTGCTCTGGCGTTATTCAAAAAGGCACAATTATTATTTGCAATGGAACAGTACCATGACTCATTAGTTGCGTTTGAACATTTGACAACACTTGCTCCAGATGAAGCTAGTGTTCATTTCTTATTGGGACAACTTTACAAGATGTGTGATAGAAAGAACGATGCTATTAAACAGTTTACTATAGCCTTGAATTTAGATCCAAAGGGAAGTCATTTAGTTAAGGATGCTTTAGAAGGATTGACAAATGGTTGAACATTCAATAAATGGACGATGTGACGATAATTTGATTTGTAGAACTACATTTTGAACCTCCGTTAACACATTATATTTAACTTTGAGTAGCTGATTGATAAGAAGGTAATTGATTCCCATCAACTTTCTCACCAGTCAATATCTTTGGTGAGATTTCTGCATCATTTGAGAAAATAGCTTCAACACCCATATTATTCCCACCTGCAAACATCTCTGGAGGATAATTTCTCAACACTTGTTGGGCAATATGAGGAGGTATTTGTCTCATTTCAATATACTCTTCAGGTGCAGGAATACCACTAAGGATTGTCACTGGGGCTTGTACTTCGATTTTCTTTGAACTCCATGAATCTATATTCTCCACAAATGTTGCAGTTACTTTCAACTTGTATGAGATTTCTATATTGCATGTTCTGCATGTTGGTGGTATATCTGCTCTCACTACAGCATCGCCTTCAAACATTGAGCGATCTAGCTCTAATTCATATGGGAGGGAGTTTGAAGTTTCATTTGATAATGGATTTGGTTGTAAGTTTGCAAGATCTATTGGATAATTTAAATCTTTTTGATGGAATATAGAATATTCAGGTAATAATAGCTTTCTAGCACTTTGGGCAACTAGGCATATGGAACTTGCTAAATCAATCTTTAAATGATGTAAGTAAAATGAACCAAGGCCAGAAGTTTGGTTATCTATGCCTTTATATCTTTCAGGGCCATATTTGGAAGTTATGAAAAGTGACAGATTTGGTGTTTGACCCATAGACAGATAAGGACCGTTAATTCTGATTTCTAATGAGAATGGAACAATTGTTGAATCAACATAATTTGGCTCATCAACTTGTCCACCAAAGACAGATTTTAGGAATCTTGAAGATTTACCACCAAGTGACTTTTTTTCAGGAATTTTGTAAGATTCTGGTCCAGTAGGCTTTTCAGTTAGTGCGATCCTTTTAGGGATCATTCCTTTGAAAACTTCATCTTTTCTTAGAAACAATGGTTGACTAAAAGCTATAATTTCATCAATTGGGTCAAATGGCCTTAAATTGACTGGTTTGATCTCTCTAATATTTGCTTTGTACCATGTTGTCCTTCTCACTGTGACTTTAAGGAGATAGTGTATATTGAACAAATCAGATAAGGAGGAAGTTGGAGGGAGAACACTCAATTGATGACTACCATATGCACCACCGTCAGCACATTGATTCAATAATGGAACTTTGATTTCAAAATCATACTCATATTTTCCTGGTGTCAATGTGAATTTTTTATTATCACTAACTTCACGAACATTGGAGGGTGGGAATAAAGTTACTGCGTTATACACCAAGGTGTGTGACTCTCTCTTGATTTGTGTTCTGGTTTGGGAGCTGTTACCATTATGAACTCTTTCCTTGACTTCAATTTTGGTCTTTGCAAAACCTTCAAACTTGATCTGAACGTTTTCCACCGTTATTTCACTGTTTACGTTGAGCTCAACTTTACCGCGGAGTGTATCCAAACTGGTGATATAGTTTGCCCTTTCATTTTTAAGGGTTAATTTGACATCACAAGCACCCATTTTGAATTGAAAGATATCTCTTGTGTACCTAAACTAGGTTGAAGTCCTTGATCAAGATATGGTTTTATCGCTTGTATTTAAATCTTTATGCTGCTTTACAAATTTACGAGATTTTGCACCGCCCAAAAATGACAGAAGGCATAAGGAGGCTTATTATTATGGCCAAAGATTATGACTTGAGTTTCCATTGATGATAGGCAGGTGAGGCTCTCATTGAGTAGGTAGGTAAATTTCATGATGGATGGGTGAATTTATTGGCTAACTGTAGTGGGCTCATCCTATTGGCTGCTACCCAACATACATCATAGTTTCCAAAAGTGCATTAAATCAGCATGATGTAAAATCCACCCAGACTTCCAAGAAGCCCCAAAAGCTTGAATCAAATTGTCGTACTTAGCGCTTTCTCGGCTTGCTACAGCCTACAAATCCTAAATTGGTAGAGATGGCTAAAATACTATAGTTCTATCTTTTCATATGAAGGAGGTGGGAGCTCCTCCATTAGTTGAGGATTTCTCTGTTGCTCCATAAGAAGTTCTTTCTCTGATTTGTCAATTTGATCACACACTCCACTCAAAAGAGTCAACTCTCTTTGTAACTCAAACACTTCTGGCTCCCAAGCTTTTGCAGTTCCTGATAATCCTACTTTAATTGTAATCTCATAATCTCTCTTTATGTTACAAAACTCAAATGTTGGTGTAAATGATTTGGGTATTGCAACATTTTGGTAAATAGAGCTAGGAATTTCCAGTTCGTATAAAGAACTACCATCGTTTTTCTCAACTGCATTTGACCTATGTGCATGTGACAAATCTAGTCTATGGCTCAACCCTTCAACGGAACATATATTGTACTCTTTAATCTCCTCTTCTGTAGCCTCATATGCCCGTACTTTGGTATGCTTCTTTATCAGCACTTCAATTGACCTTAGGTATACACAACCAGCATCCTCTAACTCCATTGATCGATAATTTTCTGGCTGTATCTCTGAAAGAACAAATAACTTGAAAGTTGGCATTTCACCAACAGTCTCACAAAACCCATTGGATCTGATTTCTAAAAAGACAGGAATGTTCAAAACTTCACCACTGGGTAATTTCTTCTCAAAACTAACACTATCTCTCCAATACGAGATACTCTTGCTCTTTCGAACCAATAAATCAGACATTGGAGTACCAAGCCTCACCGTGAGGGATGTTTTTGCATTCATAGAGAAAAACTTTGATGAATTGAGTATGGCAGTAACTTCATACGCAACATTGGCAAGCTGATTTATGTCATCGACAGTTGGAGGTAATGGGTATTCATCATGTTTAGGTGTCCTCACAAAAGCATTGTCTTTAGATTTTGAGCAATAATTAACCTGTGGGAGAGGTATTTCAA
Source organism: Hansenula anomala (assembly GCF_001661255.1). Taxonomy (NCBI): domain Eukaryota; kingdom Fungi; phylum Ascomycota; class Saccharomycetes; order Phaffomycetales; family Wickerhamomycetaceae; genus Hansenula; species Hansenula anomala. The sequence goes on from NW_017567115.1 coordinate 594,209, forward strand.
AGTCATATTCATATTTTCCAGGAAGCATCACAAAATCCACATTTGGCGTTGAGTCACCAAGTGGAAATACCTGTACAACCTCCTTAACTAATTGATGCCGTTCGCTTCTAAACATCTGGGGTTCAAGAGGCGAGATCCCTCTATTTCTTTCAATGTAATCATCTCCTCTAGTCTCTGAGTTGTTCAAGAACTGAAGCGTTAGTTGAGGTTGAGGGATGGCAAAGCGAAGAGTTGAATTTGCATAACCAACAAGTTTTGCCTCTATGCTCTTGAAATTGAATTTTGCATGGGCGCTGATTATTATCTGACCACTAATTGAATAAGCACTATTATCGAAGCAGTGGTTCTGCTTGTCTAGTTTAATCGAAATATCACAAGGTGCCATCCTGTCTTCAATACAAAAAGCTGAAAATAGTTAAATTTTAAGCCATTTTTTTATACACTTTTTCGCGAAACTGTGTTTTATTTAACCGTCTGGTCTATACGCGCAATCAAGAAGGAGAAGCCATAACATCAGCATATGAAGGTAAGTTGGCCTGTGCTGGTATGGTTTCATTGGCCATTGGTGGCGGTATTCCTCCCAGTACGTCTAGCCATGTTTCCAATTCAACCTCTTGGATTTTTTTCGAGGATTTTGTATCTGTGAAGCCAGCAGTTATTTTCAGCTTGTATTTCCGTTGAACATTACAAGTCTTGAAACTTGGTACAACAGAATATGGGATGATTGCATTGGAAAAGACAGACTGTGGTATTTCGAGCTCATGAAGTGCAGATCCAGTCTGCTCATTGATGGCTTTTGACTTTCTAGCATATGCAAGATCTAACTTCCCACTAACAGAAACTTGACACAATGTTATCAATTTCATATCTTGCTTTTTAAACTCTTGTGATACAATATTTGATATTATGAAGAGGTCAATCTTTAGCGATTTCAAATAAATAGCCCCAAGTCCAGAGCTTTCACCATCTATTCCCAGATATTTCTTTGGATTGGCTTTTGATAAAACATATAATCTATAACTTGGAGGTTTCCCAACTGTTTGAAACAATCCATGAAATCTAGCCTCGAAATAAAATGGAACATCGTAAGACGTTATAGTTGGTGGTTCATCTTTCGGAGGCGTTGGTGGAGGTTGTGGCTGTTGTTGTTGACTGACATCGTCCCAGCTTCCAAAAAATAGTGTTTTCAAGAAACTAGACGACCTTCTTTGTGGAGATGGGGGACTTTGTTTTGGAACAGGAGAGTTTATTCCAGCAGGCTTATTGAACAATGCAATTATCTCTGGAATTTTATCTTTAAATACATATTCCCTTCGAAGAAAATTCAACTCACGGTTTGATCTGTTAATGTGGTCAACTGAATCAAAGGGGACAAACCTGAATGGTGATATCTTTCTTATGTTTGGTTTGATAAGTGAAGCTCTCTTGACGGTAACTTTTAGAAAATAATTGATCTGTGCCAAATCACCAAGGTCTGTCAAGGATGGAGGCAGCATACCCTGGACGTGAAGATCAGCTTTGTTAACATACTCTAAATTGGTCCTCACAATTTGAAATTTATTTGTAATGCCATTCTTTGGTGCAATATTAGTTTCGCAAGTAGAATTATAGGGAAGCTTGAACTCAAAATCATATTCATATTCACCAGGTGTCAATGTGAAATCTTTAGCTGAACTGACTTTTCGTATATTCTTCGGTGGGAAAATGGTTTTAGCTTCATATAACAAAGTATGATTCTCAACTTTTGTCACTGTTTTTTCCTTCTTCTTGACCCATTCTTTCTTTCTGATGATTGATTGAGATACACCTTCAAGTTTAATCTGTATGCAACTTAATGAAATTTCAGATCTCACATTTACATAAACTTTTCCTCTTATGGTATCAAGATTTGTGAAGATGTTGGAAGCCCTGAGATCTTGTACCTCTATCTTAACCTCACAAGCTGAAACCATTATAAACACATTTCACTTCTTGTGGTATATGAGTTGCTTATGATTTTTGAATACGGAAAACTTGAACGTTTAACCTCCGAGACTTCCAATTGATACAGTAATAATCTATACGATGAATATGACGACGACTGAGGACTTTTTGATAGTTGGAACTTGAAGGATGATCTCAATATTTAGTTTGAAACTGTCTTTTGACTTTGTTTTCAGTTATCAAAAGCTTGATATTATATTTTGAGTTTTTTGCTATGAATTTCACAAGCCGTAAAAAAATCTACACCTGACATAATCCCCAGCCATGAACATACACTAAAAATGGAATGCTATACAAAAATTGAAACCAACCACAAATCAAACCAAATCCTTCACTACTTGCTGAATATATTTGAGTGATAAGGACGTTATATCGCTTATCAAAAACTTGACTATGTACTGTGAAAGGAATTCAATCACTAGTGATAGCTTCGAATAGGTTTCAGACTGTTCAGAAATATGCTGATCATAAATCATATTCAATGTCAAATGTAGAGATTCGATAGACTCAAGGTATTCTTGAATGGTGGCTTGGTCTTTTGCTGACCTTGATGATGCTTGAGTTTGAGTGGATGACACTGAAATTGAACGAGAATGTGTACGAATGTCATGATTTGGAGGAGTTAGGTGATCTGATGAAGTATGATTTTCCCAATTATTTAATGAATGTCTTTTTCTAGTCTTCATCTTACCTTTGAACTTATCCAGTAGTAATGAGTTTCTTTTCTTGGGTTTTTCAATCTCAGCTAGACTTTGATTAGACTTTTTTGAAGAGATTGTTGATTCTTTTGAAACTGTTTTGTAAGGTTTAACATCCTGGTTGTTTATGCTTGAAGTGCTTGACAATGAATCATTTGTACCTGCTGGCGAATGAGAGGTTTCAACATGAAGGACATCAAAGGCATCCATTAATTTTTTGTAGTAAGCTAAAGTTGGCTCAAGGGTATTGAATTTTGAAAGATCGTGGAATTCGCCATGAAACTTCCTCAACAGTGTGTTGATTTCTTGAATGATGCTGATCTTGACTGAACCATTGATGATAGTTTCCGGTTGTTGATATATTTTTTGGTTTAAAAAAATATCACTGGTTAGAAAGGCTCCTTTTTCTGACCTAAATGACTCAACAACTTTATCAAGAACATACCTTGGTCTTTCAAGACCACCACTAGGTATCACTAGACTTTCACGTTCTTTTTCCGGTGTTTGAAACCATAGATTGAACAAAGAATCATCATCTATAGTAGGTGCAGTATCATAACTAACATCATTTGTTTCTGAAAGTGATGATGTAGTGCTGAAATTATGAGCATGGGTCGGATCAACTTGTGAAATTATGCTTCTTGCATCATTTAGCTTTCTAGATGTTATGGAAAAACTATCATTGGAAAATTCTTCATCAGATTGATAAACTTTGATTAAGCCAACTGGATAATTATTTAAATTGGAGTGACTTGATGTTGTAGAAGGGTTGGATATGATGGATGTCGGTCTGAATCTCTTTGGAGGTGTTATATGTTCCTTTTGGTTCATATCGGCATGGTCTCTGATCAAGATCTAGAGATATATGTTTTCTTGAAATTTAGAGCAATTTATTTCCCTTTCATAAGTATTGAGCACAAACTTCAAGCAGTTTAATAATAGTTCAGTTGATACGGAATTTGTAGCGCCTGGTTCCAATGTTTGAAGATGTTCAAAATGTGCGTTTGTAAAAGGTTCCCTTTCTCTGAGCCTACTTTTAGGGAATGTAACTTGAGGTCTATGTCCGCTTTTTTAATCAACCTTCTTGAAAACCAATCACGTTCTTCTGTTTGGAAATTGAGAATTGGAGCTCTTATATTCTGCGGTATGGTGCAAGTAAATCAACACCTCAAACAAACTCTTTGTGAGAGATCTGAACATTAAACGGTTTTTGAGATTTCGACTAAATTCAGGTACACGAAAATAATCTTGATTATTTCCCTAAGAGGAAAATCCCCCAAAATGGAACATATGTCACGTGAGCAAACTCAGAACAAATTCTAAAACACAATTAACAGACACTAAAGCAAGCTATAAAGGCAAATTAAGCTGACTAGATACAACCCTGATATGTCAGCTTTACTTTTAGCTGTTTTCTGTGAAAAGTTGGTACACAATTCGTTGTTAAAACGCGTGTTTTGCTCAAATACTCATAAAAATTGCTGGAGATTACGGAATACAATTGGCACGTATGGCAACATCAACAATTGAAATCATCAAGACAACATCAACAAAACAACAGCTTCTACTCAACGCATGCTATAGTCTATGTCGTTTCTATCTCAGTCCAAAAGGCCCAAGTTTTTACTCGCTCTTCAAATACAAGAGTTGGCCAATATACCCAAGATCCATGGTGCTTGTTATGTAAAATGGCACATCAAAGATAGTTCATTAACGTCACAACAGCTCAAAGGTCGTACATCAAAAGTTCATATCAAGGATCATAGAGCAACATGGGACTATAACTTTGAAACATTATTGAGGCTAGCAGTGAATGGTAACAAAGTTTTACAAGAAAAAATACTAGTTTTGACCGTTTACATTGGAGTTCCTGAACATCATCACGCTCATCAACATGTTTCGATTAATGATGAACTACATCCTGAAAATCACCTTCAGCAGTTAGAGCACCAAATTGAAAATTTCGAGCACCAACTTCCAAAAGTTGAAAAGAAAACTGTATTGGGGAAAGTGGAAATCAATCTAGCTGAATATGTCAATTATGAAGAACCAACATCAAATAGATATTTACTTCAAAGGTCAAAAGTAAATTGTATCATGACAGTTAAGATAGGAATGGAGTTGTTAAAAGGTGACAAATCAGAATTTATTGCACCTTCGATGAAATCTTCAAACATTTTCAAGGGTATTGCAAATGTATTGAATGAATCTATCCATGATAGTTCCACTATGCAGAGTTCAACAGGTACATCACATCATAGAACTGGAAGTGGTTCTCAAATGAGCTCTAGTGATAAATTACATAGGACAATTGCAATTACTTCTGATCCTGTTGTTTCTAAGCTATATGAAAAAACCTTTGAAATTTCATGGGACCCAAGACCTGGTGAGTTAACAGCTGGTGAGTGCATTGATGATATTTTCAATGGTGGTGATGGTTGGGCTAAAAATGAAGATGGTGTTAACTTGATAGACTTGGATATCAAAGCTAATCGAACACATCATACATTATACCAAGTCAATGACGCCAATGGCGATGCTGCTACAAAATCTTTGCTAAAAGAATCAGAAGTGAGGGAAGATTTGAAAAGTTGGTATATTAGTCACATTCTTCCATAAGGGGCTTATTCAAACAGTTGTGGTTAATGGCTTATAAAATCCTATATCAATTGATTTGAGAGACCTCAAATAGTTATGCTTGTGATTTCTCGAAGAAGAAGAATCATTACTCCGCACTAAAGTTGGTGCTTCTTGTTCCTCATCTTTTTCAATCAAATGATGATGTCTAATTGATGCTCTTTTTGACAAGTTATTGACAGAATGATATCTTCTCATACGTTTGGAAAGCTTTTCAGATACAGAGCCAGCATCACTTGCATTAAAGGGGCTTTTTTCATGATTACTTTTTGGATCATCAGACCTATGTTTCACTCGTGACAACTTATACCTATTCTTTTTAAATTGAGAACTCAAGGATCTGCTATCATTTGAATTTTGTTCATCCTGTCTAGCATCGTCACCATTATTATCTGTGTGTTCTTCATCAATATCACCATCGGCTTCATCAATGGTACTCATAAAGTCTAAGCGTTGGTACTTCAAAGGGGACGGCACAATGGGGGTATGAAGACAATAGCAATTGGAATGGTTGCACCTGTTGATATCAAAGTTGCTGAAAGCACATCTGTATCTTCTATCATCATAGAATCCTTTGAACTTTCCTCTTTTGATAAACGGATATCCACAGTTAGTAGCATATGAACTTTGTTGACGCGGTGGATAAACCCTGAGAAGTTTGGGAGACTGAGATGATGAAGTCGGTGTTTCTGCTGGTGGTTTGGATAGTGATTTATTAGGCACATTGTCAACTTTTTGAGCTCCCTTTTTTATCGATGTTGAGGTTTTTGAAGGACCACTTTGAGATCTAGCTGAAGTTGGGTAAAGGTATTCAAACGTGTCATCATCATCATCATCCTCATCTATTTCATTAATCCAATCATCTTTTGCATCATTACTGTTGAAGTTTGACTGAAACATGTTTCTTTGTAGTAACCTACTTTAAAATTGGCTTTCCTTCAATAATGAGCAGTAGTGCAAACAATAAAAATAGCAAATAAAGCGAACGACTTGACTTGATAAACGTATTTCTATAAACTCATGTTTTTCTTCAACGATTTTTTCTACATATCCTTGCCATCTTACTATCCGCTACAATGTGTGGAGTACACAACACAAAAACCACAAACAAAAAAAAACACTCTATAATGAAAACAAACGTCCAATTAACAAATCCTATAACCATTCTAAACCGATGCCATCCATAACACATTATGCAAATAAATAAAACAACTAATAATATTCCTTAGTAATCTCTTTACACCAATACTTTTCTCTTTTTCTTGAAGATTCCGACAGTAACCTTTCTGTAAGATGTAAAAGTACGACATAAACTGCATGGTCCACCAGTTCTATTGCTTTGCTTTGTAGAGCTCAAAGCTTTGAAAACACAATCGCCACAATAAATATGACCACATGGTAAAATGTAAGTATGTTCGGGACTATCAAAACAAACAGCACAATGTGCATTCTTCAAATTGGATGTGTTTTGGCGTGAAGTATCTTTCAATTGCTCTTGAACTGTTCTTTGGGAATTTTCAATCTCTTGTTCCTTATTGTCTTCGTCTTCTGATATCACAAAATATTCCTTCAAATCGTCATCATCTAAATCCACTATATCGAGCTCTTGGGCTGGGGTATTGTTATTCTCAACAGTGGCTTCACGCATTATCTGGATTTCATCTTCATTCTCACTGCTGAGGTCACTTAGTGGTGTTGTTGATCTTGAATTGTTATGTGTATATGGTATGTCTTCTTCATCTTCGTCGGGTATTATAACATTCGCCTCTTCATTCACTTGATTTGATGGTTTGGTGCGCTTATTTTTGACCTGTTGATCATTTTGAGTACGTCCTTCATCTGGAGAGCGACTTCTCTTATTTCCATGGGTCTCCTGCACCATCCTCTATATGTGCCTTCGATTTTCAGATATCTATAGGAATAAATGTTACGTGGTTGGGGGCTAAATTGTGTACTTGGTTTGGTCAAGAATGGTTCCTTGAAGGTTAAATATTCGCCTCTACAGCCAAAATCAAAACAAAACCAGGGCTCCATCGTGGAGCGGAAAAAGAAATAACATATCATGTGACTACGGCTAGGTCATCACTTCAAGAATCCACGTGATCATTTCAGAGCTTACATCCCAACATCACAGTATTACTTGATTGTTAAGTGCCACACCACTCACAAAATGTGCCATACAAAAATCCAAAATTCGCGTAAAAATCGCCAATGACAACGTTGAGGGTAACAGTCACAATTTTTTTTTGTCAAGAGCCTGCAGTGGGAACTTCACCTTGGTGAAAAATTAAAACGATTTTATATCTAACTACAACATAGCTTACTTGAAACGTAATAACCAAATAATAACGTCAAAATGTCCGCAAGTGGTGCTTCAGGTAACAAATACAGAGTTTCAGTACGTCTATATTCAAAGAGAGAATCAAAGAGAATGAAATAGTTATTTTAAGAGTGTTTTCAAAGAGTGCCAAATTTGATGGAAGATTTATGTGGAAAAGAGAATAAAGTAATCAAAAGTATACCAGAGAGAACTACGTAGTGAAGATTATAGTTCTTTATTGAGTGAAAAAAGAGGATACAATGAGATTCATGACCTTTCAAATGTTAAATGGAGAAAACTAGTCAGAGTACAAGAGAAACCATTCAAAAAGATACAAAGTAAAGAAGAGTATAGTTAAAGCAAAGAAGCTCAAACAAACACCATATCAAGGCACTCCTAGAAACTTCACTCTTATACCATCATATTCATTCTCTTTTTTTTATTCAAAAACGTTCATTACTAACAATTTTTACTTTAGTTAGGTTTACCAACTGGTGCTGTTATCAACTGTGCTGATAACACTGGTGCTAGAAACTTATACATCTTAGCCGTCAAAGGTGCTGGTGCTAGATTAAACAGATTGCCAGCTGCTTCTGTTGGTGATATGGTTATGGCCACTGTTAAAAAAGGTAAACCAGAATTAAGAAAGAAAGTTATGCCAGCTATTGTTGTCCGTCAATCTAAATCATGGAGAAGAAAAGATGGTATCTTCTTATACTTCGAAGATAACGCTGGTGTCATTGTCAATCCAAAAGGTGAAATGAAAGGTTCAGCTATCACTGGTCCAGTTGGTAAAGAATGTGCCGATTTATGGCCACGTATTGCCTCAAACTCTGGTGTCGTTGTTTAAATTTTGTTACGCTTTTAATAATGTCATTTACTGCAGTTACCATGGGGAGAGTTAATACAAAAATATGTAAAATACGGGTTCATTTACACTATGAAGTTGTAGGACACTTTTTTCACCCTATGTAAATTTTGTAGAAATTTTTGATTTGGGCCACTACATTTTGATCTGAATGTGGTTTTTGTACAACACGACACAAACACAAAACACAAACAACCACAAAGAGGATATGGGATTATGTCCAGTTCGAATCTATTCAATCTACTAGGTAAGTGCAATTGGATCAATTCATCCAGCTCTATTTGTTAACACAGAAAGTGAAACTTGAGTCTAGTAAAATCAAAGATAGAAATGACGCCCTCACAAGTCTTGAAGAATTGGTTGAATCAAATCACAGCTTCTCTAATAAGGATCTAAGCTCAGTATGTGAGGCCCTCTTTGCCTTTATTGAGAATGAGAAGGTTGCTTATTCAAAAAACCAGGCTGTCGCTGCTGAATCAAGGTTACAATCTTCAAGTTATATGTTGAGAAGGTTGGTTGTTCAACATGCTAAGCAGATGAAGTTCAAACTGGTGAAACAATTGTTAAATTTTTGCAAAGAAATCATATTTGGTTATGAAAATGAAATTGTGAAACCATTGGCATTGGACATTTCAAAAATCTTAAATATACTTGTTTCAATTGATCAACACCGTGATCATATCTCAAGTGAAGATTGGGTGAGGCAAATGGATGCTATTTTGAAGGTTCTAAACGAACAGATCAAGCATAATATGACTGAAAAGTTTGTCTCTGAGTTATTGGGTGCTTTGAAGGTGCTGGTTGTAAATCCACTAATTGCAATTGAAGATTTAGGATTTGACCTTTCTGATTTTTTAGTGAAGTACTTCAAAACAATGAAAAAAGAAAGCTCGTTAACCTCTGTTGTATTGGACATCACCAACAATTTGATTATTACACTAAGTACAAGCAAAGTGAGGTATTCTATCAAGTTAGTGAAATCCGTGCTCAAAATTGCTGGCTCTTTGGTTAATACTAATTATGAGGCACTGAGGGAACAAATTTTGATATTTGGACTACTTTCTAGTGACTTTATATGTGAAAACCTACCAAAGCTAATTGAAGTTGAAAGTTCACAAGGTCCGTCGTTTGATGATGATGACGGTTTGAGGGATGATTTGATATTTTGGATAGATCAATGGATTCAACATGTTTTAAGAACTCCCACTGACATACTAAGTTTGCAACATATTGAATTTCTCAACTCAAAAACTGAGAACTCGTGGTTTAATTTTGGTCCAATTAGACTTGAAAACTCATCTCCTCCAAAGCCTTGGCTCTCAACTCTTGCATTAACAAAGCTTGTCAATTCCCTGTACTATTTGAAAAGACCACTTGTGAAAAATCCAGAAGGGCCTGCTAAAAGACAAAAATTGGGATCGGAATCATATGTTACTACTATTGACACATCAGAGAGTCCTTTTCAGTTGTTTCACCGCTTCATCCAAAGTACAGATGTATCAATGCAAAAGCTTGGACTACAACTGCTAACATTTTATGTTTACAATTACAAACCTGTTTTAACTGCGGTCGTGTTTGATGAAATAAAAAGCTATCATGATAAGCCGGAATTGGCTGGGTTCACTTCCTTATTGACAAAAGCTTTAATTGAAGCTGGTTGGGAGCTAGATAATACAGAGCTTTCACAGCTCTTAAGAATCAACCTTCAGTTATTGAAAGATAGAAACCTTGTAAACGTTGCATCACAGACAATCATCCAGGTTTTAAACTATCCCAAATATACCGTCGGTGAAAATTCATTGTATTTACAAATGCAATCCGTCTTTGAAATCTCAGAAATAAACGGTCCAGCTTCAGTCACAAATGACTCTTTGAGATTTTGGGTAGCATTTTCACAACATGGAAAGGGATTCAAGTCAGCGAATAAGAAGGTTGGTGATAGAATTGTTGATTGGCTTTTGACTAAATGGGATAGAGAATCTGTGGTTGAGGTATCTTCATTTCCTTACTTCATAAGTTGGTTAGCTGGTACAGATTTCACTGCTGAGGACGATGAAGTTATCTATGAAAATATTTTCAATACTTTTTGTGCTAAATGGGGTCAAAAGTCGTCTTTAGCAAAATTCATTCTAAGAAGTGACTCCCCTGTGCCCATAAATGTTTCCTCACAAAAGTTGCAAAAGCCGAAAATCATGATTAAAGTTGATAGTTTGACCCCAGTTATTGACCAATTGCTACTTGATATGGAGAGTTTCGATGCTAAAAGTAAAGGGTATGAACTTTTGAGACTTGTCAGATATGGATTTTTAATTTATCAGAACATTCAAACCTTATCGAGGCTAGAAAGCACAGTTGAAAGACTGAAGTATGACATTAGGAGATTTTTGGAAAATTTGGAAATAGATAAATTTGATGACTATAACGATGCGGTTTTCCAAATCTCTGAATTCAAAGTTGTTAACGGATCTGGTGCTTTTATATTTGAGTCTTTGGATGCTCAAGAGATTGCGTTCAATGCCCTTTCAAACAATGAAAAACTTCATGAAAGCATGATTACTGGTGGTAATGGACCTGACTCTAGTATAATTATGAGTGATTTTGGTGATTTTGGTCAAGTTCGAAAGGAAACAAAAGATTCTTATTTTCAAGCTTCAACAACATACTTGGACTTGGAACTATACTCTACATTTGAACAAAAGGTCTTTAAGCTTTTAATACTCCTAAATTCACAGTTTTCAAGCTCGAAAAATTTGAATACTACGCTTGATCAGGCCCTAAGAGTGCTGGAAAAACTTGATCATAATGCATTCTCCAGTGGGCTGTTCACATTATTGGAGTACTTGGAAAAGGTTGATGTTATGAAAATTCAGACAGTCTCCATCAGCAAACTTTTGAGGCTACTGGGTCACAAGTTGCTATCATCCTATCAGACAGAAAGGTCTCCAACAACGATAATATTGGCATCAAGACTTTTCACTGTTTTCACCAAAGCTTGGTTGCTGAAAATCACTGAAAAATGGGCGGTTGATTATTCGGATATGTTCAAGTGGATAGTCAGTCTGGCTGAAAAGGGACTCATTGCAGAAGAGGTTTCGTTGTATTACTTCATAGAATCTATTTTTGCTAAGCTTGGTTTTGAAATGGATTCTGCTTCATTAGATGTGGCTATTAGCCTTTTTCATAAATGTTCAAACCTCAACAAGGTTAAGCTTTGTGAAGGAATCAAAAAGTTCATTGTTATCTTACCCCCATCGGAACAAACAAAATGCCTCGAGGCGATTTACTCAGGATTCATCAATCCTCAGGTTCTGGATGACAGTGCTGCTACGTACACCTATTGTATAGGTCAGTTGATAACTGTCTCTTATCCTTTATTTATTGGTGGTATCTCTCAACTTTTGTTGAACTATGGTTATCTTCACTTTGCCCCTTATATTGAAAGTTTGTTTTTGGAAATTGACCTTGATATTCTTCAGCAAAAGTTTATTTTGCTAGAACTTTTGAAATTTTGGTATGAAAGTCGGTCAGATTTAACCACTTTTCCTGCTCAACTATTTGGGCTTAAGAATCAGCTAGAGTTTTATGATACATATAAGGGTTTGATCTACCCCATTCTCATTTCTCACAAAGGAACACCATCTCAGTTGATATTGAATAACGGAATTATGGGTATGTCCATTGATGAGTCAGATTTGCTGCTCGAAACTCTTTCGTTATCTATACCATTGTCGTATACAAAGAATGGTAGAAGAAGTGAGTTGTTGAAAATTATCAATGAGACTTATGACTATAGCTTGATTGAACATCAAACTCTGTTGATTGTGGAGAAATTTATGGAATGTTGTGACTTTTCCAAGGAGTCGGATTTTGAGAAATATATTGGTTCTATTGAGAAAGATCAGACACTTTCATTGTTGTTCAACCATTCCTCGTCAGTTGATAATGAAAACTCAAGCTATTCAAGAGTTAATATTAGTGTCCCATTCTCTGTTGTCATCCATCAAATAACACAAATAACAGCATCTTCAGCTGACTTTTGGACGCCTGCTGCAGTACTTTATCTATCAAGAAATGTTATCAAATCATTGTCTTCTGCAATTAGTGAAGGTGGCAGGTTTGTACTTCTGAGAAGGCTCAAGCTAATTGTCACACTTGGTTTCCAAGGCTTCCAAAATCAGGATGTGGCGTTTGCAGTCATAGAGTTTCTGTATCCATACATCTCGGATTCCTCAATTCATATTGATGTTTGCTCTATTCTGGTGGTTCTGCTTAAGCTTTCAAAAAAAGCGGTAACAAATACAGAGCACTACTTTGCTGTGTTGCTGATGGTTCTTCATGAGTCTGTTAGATACAAAATAAAGGGGTCCTCATTATTTCATTTGCTAGAGAGCTATTTGATTGAGGAGAATGCTGGTATTGATTTCAAGGGCATTTGGAAAATGTTGTTTTTGCCTTTGACTCATATTTTAACTCAAGATTCATCATCGTTAGAAGGTTCTTTGATCATGGACTACGACTCTCAAGCCAACCTCGAGTATCCACGCTCTGAATACATAATAATTCATGATATTTTGAAGTATGGGGCAATAGAGAAATCTCAGAAAATGAAAAAACTCATATTCAATGTTTTGTCAGACATTTTCAATGAAGTTCCTTTTTTGAGCGAGATTGATTGGAGAATAAAAACTGCAAGAGATGTCGCAATTTTATTACTTGACTTCAAAGATGGTGAGTCTAAGGAATTCAATTTGTTCAAAGCGAGATATCTTGGAAGGCACTATTTATTAACGGGTGAAACCTTGTCTGATCTTGAGAGAGAAATCCCAGTCACTATCGAGTATGATCTTGATCTCAAAACTGAAACTTTATTTGGCATTTTTGATGAGCTTCTTAAAATTAGAAAAGCTAGTGAGGATCTCAAGGAAATTCAATTGATTGACAGTGTTTTTGGTGTTGCTTTTTTTGAGCACAATCGTGGCGCTCTAAAGGATTCTCCACTGGTCTCATTTGACCAACATTTGAAGGACCAAGTAAAGGTGCTTCCTGCTTTGGACTTGTTTACGTTTAAACTCATCAGTGGGAACCATCCAGCGTTTTATAGCTGGGCGCAACTTGCAAAAGATTCGGAGGTAGATGTGAAGCCGACAGGTATATGGTGCAGAGATGTCACCTTGGGACTTCTGGGAACATTTGTTGACCATTCACCTATAATCCCTGCTTTGATGACTTACGTTTATCGTTTTCCAGAAATTTCCAAGTCACTGATCTTTGAGGTTTTGCTCTTCTATATTCGCTGTGGTCGGTCTGCTGCTGAAAAATTGGCATTAAATTTTATTAATGGAATAATTGAGCGTGAAGACGTGTATCAATTATCAAATGAAAAAATTGAAATAATTGTGAAGATTTGTTACTTTTTGAGGATAAATAGGGATGATATAAAACCCTTCAATAATGTTTTTCGAAATTTGAATTTGGAAAGGCTTTTTAAGTTGGCATGTCACATCGGTCTCAGCAAAGTGGCATTACTTTTTTTCGAGCTTCATTATACAGATTTGTCATCTAACAAAGCAGTTAAGTGGACTGATGATACGAAGACTTTGAGAAAGATATACAATAACTTTGATGATGCAGATCTTCTTCACGGGCTCCCAGTTGACCCAACTCTTGGTTATGCTATGGACTCTTTCTCTCGAGGAAATGATAGTGACTGGAAAAGTGTTATTTTTAATAGTGCTAATCTAGACTCCTCGATTGCGTTAAAAGAGTATTCAAACTTTGATGTATCTTCTTCAAGGAATATGATGTTAAGATCATTAGTTGGTAACAGTCTACATGGTGTGTCAGAACTATTGAATGACACTATGGATCCCCAAAAAAGGCTGAGAAATAGTTATGAATGGTGCTGGAAACTAAATCAGTGGGATCTACCAGTCCCTGAATCGCCTTCAACTGAAAATGAAGCAATTTATAAAGCTTTGAAAACCATTTATGATAATAATAAGAAGGGACAAGCTATTTGCAATAGCTTACTTGTTGACTCGTTAGAGGTGAATGGAAAGGTGAAAAGTTTACCGCTCTTTAAAACTTTGAGCTCATTATATTCAATTGAGATTGTTCAATCTTTAAATTCTTTCACAATATTCGAGGAGGCTGGAAATTTCACGGATTGCACTGAAGCATGGTTTCCGTTAGTATCATTCACAGAGATTGAAAATATCATGTTATCAAGAAGATCTTCATATGGTATTTGTGGATTATCTGGAAAGATTGGTGTTTCTGATGGTTTAGTTGCTGAAATATTGGAGATGAAAAGATATGGCTATTATGCTAGGCTTCATGGGGAGGTACAACGAGCTACTAATGCTTCAATGTGGATTGATAAGAGAATTCAAGTTGTGTCAGAGGAAGATCTAAAAAGATATTTGACTAAAATATCCAATTTCGAATCTGCTTGTACTCTATGGAATCAAGGCGAGGCTGCTATTTCCATTGCAATGTTGAAAGATAACTTATCAAAACAATATCCAACACCTCCGGAAATCACCCTTGCCAGTTTGGAAATCCATGATTCAGTTTTGAATGCGCATTTAGTTAAATGGACTTCAGAATCAAGACAAGAGAAATTTGAAACAATTATGCAAACATATGTGAAGGCCTCTCTTAAAGATATCGAGAAGGTGTCTTCTGCTAGAGAAAAGGCTGGAGTATATCATATTCTCGGATATTTCTGCTATAAGCAAACTAAATTACCAGGTGCAGGGGAAGAAATTGAGAGACAGGAGATGAGACTCAAATCTAAACAAGCTGAATTGAAAGATTTGAAAGTGATTATTCAAAACAAATCAACACCTGCTGATGAAAAAAAAAATGCTAAAAGATATTTTCAAAGAGTTCAACTGCAATACGAATCTGACAAAGAGGCTTACAACATTTTGTGTGGTAATAAGTCCACGTGTATTGAAAAGGCTTTAGAGTTCTTTATGAAAGCTGCTTCAATTGACGACTTCTATGATGATGAAGACATTGACAAAATTTGTGCTCTATGGTTGGAGTATTCTGATGATGATAGCATTAATAAGATTACAAGGAAAGAAATATCAAGTATTTCAAGTCACAAGTTTATTCCCTGGATAAATCAGTTAATGTCACGTTTGTCAGATGATTCAACTCCTTTCCAACATATCTTACTAAATATTTTGGTGGCTATATGTTTGAGGCATCCTTTCCATTCTTTATATTTTGTGATGAACCTTCGGGTTCATAAGCTTTATCAATTTGCTAGAACAGATGCAACAATCAATTCAAGAAGTGCTGCTGCAGAAAAACTCTGGTTGAGTCTAACTTCACAAGGTGAAAATTTCGCCAGAACAGTCATGAAGCCGATTGATACTTTGAGTAGAAATGCTTTAAGTTTAGCTACTGAAAAGGTTCCAAATAATAATGTTAGAAAAATGAATCTTGAGAACTTGAAAATTGGGGATTTTTGGATAAATCAAGTTGGGGATTTACGAATTCCCTTGCCAACCATAAATCAATTGAAAATTTCATTAGATGGCAACTACTCATCTGTCCCAAGAATAATTTCAGTTGACCCAGTTATTCAAATTTCTTCATCTGGAATCAGTTTACCAAAAATAATGAAAGTTTTTTTAACGGATGGTTCAAGACATAAAATGTTATTAAAAGGTTCTTCTGATGATCTAAGACAAGATGCAATTATGGAGCAAGTTTTCGAAAAGGTCAACACAATTTTGAGAAATGACAAAGAAACAAGGAAGAGAAATTTGAAAATAAGAACCTATAAAGTTGTTCCATTGGGTCCACAGGCTGGTATGATTGAATTTGTTGCGAATTCCATTGCCTTAAGTGATATCTTGAGGCCGTTGCACAGTGAAGATTCAATTTCCTTCAGTGAGGCTAGAGAAATGATGAGAGGTGCTCAATCTTTGAATAATAAAGAAAGGTTGAATGTTTACTTGAAAATTGCAAAAGCTACACCACCGGTTTTCAGAGTGTTCTTTTATGATACTTTCCCAAACATTGATGAATGGTATAGGTCAAGACAAGTCTATACTAGAGGTATTGCTACTAATTCCATAGTTGGCTTTATATTAGGATTAGGTGACCGTCATTTGAATAATGTTTTGATAGATAAAAGAACAGGTGAACCAATTCATATTGATCTCGGGGTTGCGTTTGACCAAGGTAAACTGCTTCCAGTTCCTGAGCTGGTTCCATTTAGACTAACAAGAGATATTGTTGATGGTTTGGGTATAACGGGTGTTGAAGGAAGTTTTAAAAAAGGTTCAGAACATGTTTACAGAGTGTTGAGATTAAATGTTGAAAAAATTTTGGGTATTTTGAATGTTTTGAAATATGATCCATTATATTCATGGGCTATATCACCAGTTCGTAAAAAAAGATTACAAGAGATTGAAAATGACAATGTTTCATCCAAATCAAATGTTGAAGATGATGGTTCAGATGCTGTTAGAGCTGTTCAGGGAGTTGAAGCCAAATTAAATGCTAATGGGTTGAGTGATGAAGCCTCTGTTCAAGAATTGATTCAAGAAGCCACTGATTATAAAAACTTGGGAGTGATCTACTTAGGATGGACACCTTTCTATTAAAAGTAGCTTGGTTGGTATATCTTAAACAAAACAATGATAGTATAATTTGACGAGCCGTCGCTAGTACGGCTAAAAGTTGAACGATCCTGTAGCGAGTTGCTAAATTAATTTCATTTAACCGGCGAGGAGGCACGTCTCGTTTTGACAGACCAATTAAAACACCAAAAGCGAAGGACGATAATTTGCAATAATATTATTATTGAGGCCAAATATATGTATTTATATCTATTATTGCGTTAACAGTGTAAGCTTAATGGCCAGAGTTCTAGTATTGTAATGTAGCTTATAATTATCTGCAATATGATCGAGATTCAACATTATTATGTACCTGTACTAGTACGAAATTAAAATATTATTAGTCCCAATAATAGAAGTATACAGGGGTTATAATAAAAAAATGGCCCGTTACTTATGACGTCTATATTTTAAAAAGAATCATGAAAGAGAAGTAGATCATGATATAAATATTATAATTAAAAAATATCAAATTAATATAATAAAATCCAAATTATAAAAAATATGCTCTTAGTACTAAATTATTTAATCACAAAAATTAAAATATTATAATTTTGAATTTTTAAAAATTGTCTAATTTTTAGCTCATTTAATTGAGATAATCCCAATGATAGTTTTAGTATCACTTAGAACTCAAATTAATCTTTATTTCATGCTTTGAAATAAATTTAACATAATGAACACTCGGTAGAGACACTCCTCATTCGACTACTAAGTACAAATAGGTCTGAGAGAAGGACTACAGTATATTAATGTGACTTACTTATTACACCAAAAATAATAGCTTTACACTTTCCAAGTATTATAATAAAAAGTTTTGATAAGTTCAATTATATCAATTAATTGAACACATTTCAATAACCAGTCACGTGGAAAATGTTCGCGAACTGGTTCTTTGGTGTCAAAGTCTGGTTGTGACACTTTAAACGAGCATCTGAAATTTGTTGCATGATAATTTCCCATCGAAAAAAGAAATACACTCAGCAATATCGACAGTTAAAAGAGGGATGATGATGAATTTATGAAAGGCTATGACAAAGAAGGCTCATGTTTTAATTTCAGGCTGGCAGATTTCATGAATTCCATTGGGATATATTTCACTTTTTATGTTGCTATGTTTTGGTGAGCTGTGACGATGAGATTGCGGATTATTATGTATTGTGACATGAACAACATGATCATAGTGGAACGAAATTGTACAGCCCCGTAAAAAAGATAACAGAGGAGTTTAAAATTAAAATTTAGCAGTGCTGGAGAAAATAATCATGTCCATGTTTGTGTCAATAGGAATATTTCGAAAATTATATAAACGAAGTGAAATCTCATCACTTCATCACTTCACCAATTAATTAATACTCAACTACACATTTACACAACATATAATCATGGCTAAATTCTGTTTATTCCACAGTGCCCAAACTATCTTGGTGATGGTTTTCTTAATTTGTTCATTAAATTCATTCATCTCATCCACTATGATGAAATTCAAAGACTCAGTTTTATTACCCAATTCATCAGAGGTTAATCAAGATATTAAGTTGATTAAAACAAGTAAAAACCAAAACATGAGTGGTCACGGAGTTACTTTGATACGTGCTGGTCAAAGAGCTTCTGTTTTAATTCCAGTTTGTTGTACTTTGTTAGCAGCTAGGTTTTTAATTCGTGATTCAAATATTTGATCAAGTCAAATTTTGCATGAACATCATAGAGTCAGCTGGGCTGATTATCAAAATTTCTTTACGAGTACTCATGAATAAAATACCAACAACCGTCTATTAAAATAATGAACAAAAAAAAACACACACATTGAAACGCAAAATAATAATAATAATAATATTGATGAATTTTTTTCCACCTTTTATGGCATGATAAAACTAAACCAATTTTAATGAAAACATTTTTTATGATACAGAACTCCCCCTATTGTAGTTTATTCAATCAATTCAACATAATTACTTGGGCAAATACCGATTTCACCATTTGATCTCTTGGCCTGCCACCATCTACTATGAATATCATTAACTTTTAAAATTTCACCTTTTTCAAAAGATATTTCATTTTCATCTTCTGGACTTGACTCATAAGAATATAAAGCTCTAGCAGTATATGGGAAATCATCAATCATTAAATTGGTATCAAATTGTTCATTACTTATATTTGTGTTGATATTATCATTATTATCATCATGATTCTCAGGGATGATATTTTCATACATTGGAGTATTATTTGTATCTGTGTTTCTTTCACTCAAGTTTTCTAACCCATTTAATCTTGTTGAAGATACAAATCTTTGATTTGAAACTGTTGAACCTCTATAATCATCAACATTATTATTTGAAACACCAAATCCATTATAATTCCCATGTAATTGATTATGATGAGCAAAAGGGTTATTTGAACTTCTTGGACCTCTTAATGAAAATGAATCAATCCATTGATTAACAGGAGATGTATTATCACCACCATAATAGAAAACCCAGATCAAATTAACCATAGATAATAAAATAACACCAGCAGATGCAGCCGCTTTTCCTGAACCAGATGAATAGACTAAACTTGTAGCAGAGTTTGTGGTGTAAACAAATGCAATACCAAATGCTGAAGTTAAGAAAATTTTATATTGATCAATTAAGTCAAATGTATAAAAACAAAACAGCATGATTAACAATACAAGTTCAAACACTATCCCCCACCAAGAGAAATTTGGGAAGGAGTTATTTGGATCTTTAACCAACGAAGCAGCTATTGCCCCACCAAATGCTATGATCCATGATATTAAAGCTATTGATATTGTGGAAATTGCAAATGGATCTGTTGAGATGTTTGAAAATTGAAAATTTGATCTTGAAGATTGAGGTTTTTGGAAGGCACCCATTTTGTTATCTTGATATTGCTTGATATTCTTTTGATACTTATGGGTATATTGTCATTAATGGTTCACACTTGAAAAGTTGTACCAACAAAAATTGTAAAGTCTAGATTCAAGACGCGATCTGGGAAACAATAACAGGAACGCAAATTTATTATTGAAACAGGAAGGAGCTGAGGAATGGGTATGTCAAGGTTAAGCTGAATGGAAGGCTCTTTAAATAGTACTGAGCAGAATTGAATGGATCTTGGAATGATCTTTGTCTGGCTTTGGCCTGTTTTTAGGAAATTGGTGCTGATTCTGAAGTTTGTTGATCAGTTTGAATCGTGAAGATGATTTTTTTTTCTTCTGAGGCCCAAAAAAAACGGAGAACGCATTCGCGAAACAATAATGTTGAAATTCGCGAAAATACAATTATGAAGATTTTACACTGCTCAAATGACAGAAACTGGATCTTTTATTTAATGAGTAGCTCCAAGGAATATCGTGGCAGAGAGACACACAATCATCACTAGCAGTCCCCAGACAGAGAGGGCAAATCCTAGGTATTTGACAATCTTGGTTCCTCTTGGAATATGTTCGAATGAACCTGTAGTTTCATCAACATATTCAGATCCAATCAATTTATAACCAAAAATCCCTGGCAAGATGAATGAAATTGAAGTTGAGCCCGTGGAACCGACAAAAGCCAACACATGTGCTAATGATGTCACACTGATGGCAATCAAATAACTTAAAATCAAAATGATTGATGTGATTATTATGAATTTAGAACCTTTCAATGGTGAAACAGCTGTAATGTTACCTTCTTCTGTTAATCCATCTTGTAGATCACTATCAATTAATTGATCACTTTCATCACTTTGATGTGATTGTGGTTGATGTTGACCATTCAGTATTGAAGCATCTGATTGAATTTGCTTTTTAACTTGATAGAAATAATGAATGATATGATTGATTGAAGCTCTTGCAGGGTGACATTGTAAAGGATAAGACAACATGACTAATATAACAATTGCAATTCTTCCAATTGTAGAGGAAATAGCATGTGAATAACCAACAATGACATTTGGTTCAACATTATCCCCAAATGAAAGGTATCCTGTAAGACCAACCACTATGTAAAGTGACATTGCAATACCTATGGCAGATCCAATAACTTTATTAATATTTCTAGATGATTTATCTTCTAATTCATTAACTAATGAAAACATATTTTGATGACATGTATATGCAAACACGAAAATTGGGAAACTTGCAAAGATTGAAGATATAGTGTAAGGTTTGAAAACTCGTACTGGACCTTTATCCTCTATATCATTCTTTAAAAAATGAATGAACACCAAGATAACTAAATAAACAACAGATGATAATGCAACCATTGAAGCATATTTCAAAGAATCCAATTTTTTCAAAAAAGATAAAGGAACAACAATCAATATCATGAAAAAAGTAATCCAAAAATTACGTTCTAATAATACTTCATGTTGATCTAAAAATGAATCATTCATCAAAGATTGACAAATTTTTGGAACTAAATCACCAATAACAACAAGATATGAAATCCCAACACCAAAACATTTAATTGCAATAGCTAAATCGAAAACAACACTAAGTTGTGGGTAAGTTAACTGAGCAAGGGCGAAAAATGAGGCATCACCACTTTTAACATATTTTGAACATTTCCCCTGTAAGTATAACCCGAATGATGAGGTACAAGCTGAGACTATAATAACAATAACACCAAGTATTATACCATCGGACCTTATAGCATATGGCATTGCAAGCATCCCTGCTCCTTTGAGGTGAAAAGTTAGCAGAGAGCCACCGAGGAATTGACATGAGGATCAAAAATACATACCAATGATTGTGTTTAGTAAGTTTATAGCAGCTGACTGGGGTGAAGCTTTTGCAGCTGTTGTTGTTGTTGCCATTATTATGTATTATTCTCTTATCAGTAAACAACAAAACAAACGAGGGTTTTCAGTTTCTTCTTCTTTTCTTTGCAAAATTAGATGAGTAGCTTTCAGTCAAGAATTTAAGTCATATGAACACTAGTGGCGTCTTTGTAGCAAAATTTTCAGTGGTTAGAAACGAATGAAATTGTTGAAATCAACTGTGGATTTCTCTTCTGGACAAAAATTAGTTTTGGCGATCTGTGATGTGTGGGAAAATATTTCGCGAATGTAATGGGAGGGCGTGTTTGTCCGTGGACGATTTGGAGGGTTTTAAAACAGGCTTAAATACGGTTTAAAAGAGATTAAAATGAGATATTCTTGGTGGATTTAGTTGAGCTTTGATAGTTATTGTTTGGTGAAAACCGTGTTTTCAGGATTTCAGTCGAAGTTGAC
The DNA here is from genome assembly GCF_001661255.1 of Hansenula anomala. Classification (NCBI taxonomy): domain Eukaryota; kingdom Fungi; phylum Ascomycota; class Saccharomycetes; order Phaffomycetales; family Wickerhamomycetaceae; genus Hansenula; species Hansenula anomala. Next base: position 616,580 of record NW_017567115.1, read on the forward strand.
ATGATTTATACCGAAAAGAAACAGATGTCAATGAAATCCAATAGCTTAATCTGATAATGTGATCCATAGTTCATGTTTCTCGCAACTCTATCATCAGAAATGTCCAGTCATTTCTATAAAAACCTACTTTTCAAGCACACTGGCTTCTTCAAGTCAAAAAAGCAATCAAACTGTCATTATTTACATGAATTTAAAATATTTATCTTCACAACAAACCTATTCTCTCCCCCATGATTCTCTAATAACCTCTTCTACTAGCATCCTTAACAACTTCCATCAATCTCTTGAAACCTTTCATAAATTCTCTCTTGTTCTTTCTAATAGTTTTCAATTCTCTAGCTTTACCAGGTTTTAAATAAAATCTTTGATCAATTTGATCACCTTTGATATTATTTGAATTAACAACAGATCTCAAAGCTCTAAATGCACCATCGATATCATGATTAATAACTTTAACAATTTTACCAGCTCTTGGACCTGTTATTCTTAATTGTGCAGCTACATCTTTTGGATTAATCTTCACCTCTTGTTTACTCACAAATTCTCTAATTTCTTCACTTTTGGATACTTGTGGATTTCTTTGTGATGATTCATTGATGATATATAATGAACTTGTGTCTAATTTTTTTTCAGGGTTTCGTCTATTTGATCTTTGTAAGGCATTTAAAATAACTTGACTCTCTGAAGATGCTGTGCTATTGAAACGTAACCCTTGTCTCATGATTGAGACTGGCTTTATTCTTGAACTCAATCTGAACATATTTTCGATCTAAAGAAGCACAGAACCACACTAGAAATGAACAGAGTTGTCGTTGAACTGTTGTTTTAACCTTTGGTTTTTGGTGATTTTGAATCGATTTCGGTTTTTTTTTTCAGTGAATTTTTCAGAATTTTGAAGTATAGTCACGTGAACAAGTTTTCCAATAATGAGGAGTTTAAATGCTTAAAAAAGCATTTTTGAATTCATTTAAAAAGTTGAGAAGAATGGTTGGGAATAACAAATCTTCTTTGGATCTTTTCAAATCTATTTTAGTGCCATGATTGTCAATAAATCAACTAGAAACCTCCTCATTTTTACCCGACAACATACCATAATTTCGCGAAAATTTTACACAATTGAAAGCTGAAATGTTTTATACTCATTGTAGTTGGACAATTATTTGACACATTCATTACTTTAAAAGGACCAATCACACTATGTCGAAAGTTGAAGCTGAAGGCACCAACGGTGATAAACCTGCTGAGTCAACAGAAAAGATTGCTGAAAATATTGAAAAATTAAATGGTGAGTATCTTTAAAGAAAGAATAGCTTAAAAGTATATAACTAACTTTTTTCTTTAGTTGAAAATGAAGAAGATGATGGTGAAGAAGAGGAAGTGAATGGCGAAGGTGCTGCTCCATCTGGTGAAAAAAAGAAGAAAAAAAAGAAGAAGAATAATAAAAAGAAGAAGAAGACCATTGTACCAATTACTCAAATTTATCCAGATGAAAAATATCCAGAAGGTGAATGGCAAGAATATAAAGACACAAATAATTTCAGAACAACTAATGAAGAGAAAAGGTATTTGGATAGACAAGACGATTCAAGATGGAATGATTTCAGAAAAGGTGCTGAAATTCATCGTCGTGTTAGAAAACATTTAAATAATGTTTTACAACCAGGTTTAACAACAACTGAAATTGCAGAAACTATTGAAAATTCAGTTAGAACATTCATGAATGAAGAAGATACTAAAAAAGCTGGTATCGGTTTCCCAACTGGTGTTTCTTTAAACCATTGTGCTGCACATTATACACCAAATGCAGGTGATAAAACCGTTTTAAAATATGAAGATGTTATGAAGGTTGATTATGGTATTCATGTTAATGGTTATATCGTTGATTGTGCCTTTACAAAGACATTTGATCCAAAGTATGATACTTTATTGAAAGCCGTTAAGGCAGCTACCAATACTGGTATTAAAGAGGCTGGTATTGATGTTAGATTAACTGATATTGGTGAAGCTATTCAAGAAACAATGGAAAGTTATGAAGTTGAGTTAGATGGTGAAACATATCCAGTTAAATGTATACGTAACTTGAATGGTCATAACATTGCTCCATATCATATTCATGGTGGTAAATCAGTTCCAATTGTTAAAAATGGAGATGAAACTAAAATGGAGGAAGGTGAAGTGTTTGCTATTGAAACTTTTGGTTCCACTGGTAGAGGTTATGTTATCCCTGAAGGTGAATGTTCTCATTATGCTAAAAACGTTGATGCTCCACATATTCCATTAAGATTAAACAAGGCAAAGACATTATTGGCAAATATTGATAAACATTTTGGTACTTTACCATTCTGTCGTAGATACTTGGATAGAATTGGTGAAGATAAATATTTATTTGCATTAAACAGTTTAGTCAAGGCTGGTATTGTTCAAGATTATCCTCCATTAAATGATTCAAGAGGTTCGTACACTGCACAATATGAACATACTATTTTATTACATCCAACCCAAAAGGAAGTTGTGAGTAGAGGTGAGGATTATTGAGGAAGGAATGAATGAAATAGTATATACAAGCAATAATACATTCATTAAAAGATTGATCTCACATTCTTTTGTAGTTTACATATGGTCGGAATATGAAATATAGTCACATGACACACTTTCTTACCCTCGAGTATTACCCCTTTCGGCGACTCGCTAGGTAAAAATTTCAGAAACTTGACAAATCATCGGTAAAAAAAAGTATGTGAAATTGGTGAATTGACAAGGAAGAAAGCCACCAAAACAACCTCAAAACCCAGTTGGAATCAATCGAGACACTTGTTCAAGTTTGCCATTTAAACAGGTTGCCATATCATTCGATAAGCCATTGCCACAATTAGATAACTTTTGGATTCCAAAGCCCTTTAGAGCGCCTCCCAATTGACAGCTTTTTTTACACAAGGATCAAATTAAGATCAGAGATTTTTTGGTTATCAGAGATCAAGTGGACCTAAAACCAAACTACATCAAACGAATCAACTGAATCCGTTTCATCATAATAGAATAGACCCATCATTACATTCCCACCATCGTCACCATGAGTATTGAGATCGGTCCAAGTACATTGGAGTTTGCTTGTAAGTTTGTTTTGTTTTGTGGTTCTCATAAGCGCGTTTGACTAACTATTGATTTCAACTAGCACCTTTTACACAACCAACTACACGTTCAATCACTATAACAAACCTGTCAGATGAAACTGCTGCCTTCAAAGTTAAGACCACTGCTCCAAAATTGTAAGTGTTGAAATGACCGTTTCGTATCAATCACCATTACTAACTATTATTTCAGATATTGTGTTAGACCAAATGCTGCTCTTGTAGAACCAGGTAAATCAGTTGATGTTTCAATCATATTGTTAGGCTTGAAAGAAGAACCATCTCCAGACTTCAAATGTAATGACAAGTTTTTGATTGTTGCCTTACCAGCTCCATATGATATAGGTGAAAATACTGTTGCAGATGTATGGCCAAAACTTGAGGCTGAATTTAAACCACAGTCAGTTTCTAAGAAAATCAAAGTTAAATATGTTTACGATCAACCAAATCAAGAATCCAATGGTGCTATTACTACAGGTTCTGCAGTTAGCGGATCAGGTGCAGCAGCAGGAGCGGTTCCAGTTGGATCATCTAAAGCATCAGCTCCAATTTCTGAAAAACAAATTGAACAAGATGATTCAGATTTGAGTAAAGATCAATCAAAGATTGATGCATTGAATGAAAAATTAGATTCAAATGTTGCTGCAAGTTCATCCAAAAATTCAACTCAATTAGCAAACAAATCAAATCAATCTATTGGTAATGCTCCATTAACTACCGTTATATTAATTGCTTTAGCTGCTTTCATCATTGGATGGTTATTTTTTTAAAGAAAGTTGATGGACTAAACTAAAATTAAACAATCTTTGCTTTTTTATTCATGAAGAAACTTTCCAGTTAATCAGATTCTATATAACAATTTCTTTTTTTATAATCATATTTACTTCTCTTTTATTATTGTTGTTATAATTGTGGTTTTGCCTCCCTTTGTTTTATATATTTTACATGTGTATCTGTCAATTGATAAATGTAGCTTTTTAAGATTTTGTAGAGACAGTATAATACAAATATTACTATTGAAAAACCCAGAAACATAAGCATTAAAAACTAATAATATTATAATACGAAAACAATCTTTTTTTTACCGTTAATTTTCAATCCCTTTTATTTATAATTACTTTAAACATGAAAAAGATTTGCTTAAGCTTCTAAAGCAAGACGACCTTTTGGATTAGTAACTTTTAAACCTAAGGCTTTAGCTCTAGCCAAGATTTCAATTCTGTTTTTTGATGAAACTGAGTGTGAAATTTCAGCAGCATAAGTTTTAGTGTGTAATAATAATAAATCTAAATCTTTAACATTGTTAACCAAGAAAGCTTTGTGACCAGATGGCATTAAATGTCTAGTTCTTCTGTTTGAACCGTAACCAATGTTTGGTTGAGGAATGGTACCTCTGAAACGACGTCTAACACATGAATCAATACCTTTTTGTTTTCTCCAGTTTTCAGCAACACGGTTGTAACGATCAGAATGATGACGTTTGAATTTTTTTTGATGTTTCTTGACAATCTTTGGGTGTGGTAATGAAGCAGCCATCTATATAAAATTGTTAGTAAATCTGGATTAAATAGTAAGTGAGTAGATGATGAATATAAGGATAAAACTGTTGAGTTTAAAAGTGTTCTTCTTGTGTCTTGATGGGTTGTTGTGAAAGTTGATGGGTTTTCTGATATCTCATCTTGAAAAATGGACATAAATCACTACGAGTCCTCACTTGTTTTGAATTCTTTGTGAATCTATCCTCTTTTGTTGTATCTTTTATTCATATTCTCATTACATCCCATGATATCTTCGTTATTCCTCTGTATTGAATACTTTTCTCATATAATTGTTGGCTTCTCTTAAAATGTTTATTAAACTTCTTTGTGGTGTCCACTTTTCTTCGTTAAACATTGATTTCTTCTCTCTTTTCCCTCCTTGGTCTTATCCTTTCATGCCACTCTGTTCTCTTATTTGATCACGTACCTTGTCTATTCTGTGTTGATACTTCCTTCAAAATAGTAGTTGTAGTATTGAAAACACTTCACAAAAATTTCATATACTTTTTTTCAGAAACCAAAGCAAAAACGAAAAAAACAGGACTGTTTTTTGAACACGGCCAACATCCACCGAAATTCATGGGAGAAATTCGCGAACGATTGGGAGTTTTGGTGCGAAAAAAATGAGAATTGAGTGGGTTTTTTTGGGGAAGTACATCAGAACACCAATGGTGAAGTGCATTAGTATTAGGGCTAAAGCAAAGTCATGTGATGTAGTCTCATTAGGGCTTCGATTCTCCCGCGAATCCGTTTTTTTATTTGAAAGAAGGTGGCTGGAATTTTCGATAAAGACGATAGAGAGAATTAAACAACATTGACATCAACAATAGAGAACCTTCACCAATTCAAACATGTCAGACGTGAATCAGACAAACCCATACTATTACTACGTGGATCCAAATGTTCAATACACAAAATCAAAACCTCATCCAACTGAAAACCTTATAGATCTATACAATTTATCCGGAATAGCAAATTCTGTGGCAAGATTAAATGAAGATGGTACAAAAGGTGTTAAACTAAGGAAATCTTATAAGGCTCATATCAACGATTTGTTGGGTAAACATGTTATACTACCGAAAGATCGTACTATATCTCCAATAGTGTTTGCCCCAGAAAGAGAAGGTGCTCCTATACAGATCAAAAAGATTGATGAACAGTTTTTGAGATCTTATCTAAATTTTGATAAAACTTCTGAAGATGGTATACCTGGGTTTGATCCTGTTAATCTTGCATTAGGCGGTGAAGTTGGTCAAGGAACCAAGAGAAAACAAAAGAAAGGAAACGAAGAAGATACAAAACGTCGTAAATTGGATGTTTAAACGTGTATGGTTTACTAATAATAATGATAAAATTCTGATGACAATTTAAACCAGCTACAAGCTTTTGTAATCATACGAAATCTCATTAATAAATATAATACATAATTTGCTTTTTTAATGTTCTTTTTTGTTTTTTTTTAACAATTGTCTTCAATTAGATGATCTAAATGAACTTATTCTTGACGTGGAGCGTCTGATATTGTCCCTATTTGGTCTGTCAAATCTTTTACGACCATGATTTACCATTTTATTCCCAAGAATTGATCCAGTGTGACTTAGTAAAGCCTTGATTGCAAATTTTTTAATCTCCATAGTCAAATCTAATAACGTCCAAGTTTGATTTGTAAATGTCATTTCAGGTAATGTAAGTGCAAAATCAGTAACATTGACCAATCTCTTTGAGCCATGACCTCTAAACGTAACACTAATGACACAACTCTTGAATTTAAATGAAACAATACTGAGGTAATTTGATGCTCTTCTAATCATTTCCTCAATTTCCTCGTCATCATCTTGATCATCATCCTCTTCATCAAGTCCATGAATTATGTGCGAAGCACTTCCATTCCCATTTACACTTCCATCTTTGGATTTAAAACTGAAGATACTCTTTTTTGCAGATGGCTGGTTTCCATTGATGGAACTTTTTACTGATTGTGTCTTTTTGTTAAATGGTTGACTTGGTGAAGCACTTGATTGGTCATCATTAATAGTTTGTCCATTGGTGTCATGAGGATTTATCTCGACACTATGGTTACCATTACCATTAGCCACAAAATTTGCATTATCGGTAACTGGTTCACTTTTATCCAACTCATCATCACCATCATCATCTATCTCACCGTCATCTTCAAATGGACTCTTTGCCAATAGTGGACTTGAATCGGGGAAGGCATATTTCATAATTTTTTCACCAGTAAATTGATCAACATTCAGTTGTAATGGTTCTAATCCAACTTCAAATTTTCTAATGACCCTTATTCCACCAACTGGGTTATCCATTTTCCAGATTACATGAATCATTGGAGGTGGCTGCTGTTTCACATTATAGTGACCTTTTGATTTTTTGTTTGAATCTTTACGTCTCTTATGATTTTCATAAGGTGCAAATAAGACCGGTAATTGTGTATCTTTTTCTAAATTGAGAACCTCAACAGTTTCAATAACAACAATATTACGATTGGAACGATCAGATCCTTCAACTCTTTTGAAATGTGAATTGGTCAAGAGGACATCCAAGAATGGTAATCTTTCATCATCTAACATGTGTAGTTTGATATCATCTGCACGAATGTCCCATTCTAAATAATCATCTGAAGCTTTAGCTTGACGACCGCCTAATAATGCAACATGCATCAACAAATAAACTTCCTCCATAGCTTCTTCCTTTTTGGTGGATACAACCAATAAATCATTTCTTTCAACATCATCCAAAATACTTCTTCTTCCAGTTAAATTGTTTTCAATCTTCTTCATTTGTCTTATAGATTCTTGCAATTTCAAAATACGATCTTTCAAGCTAGAAATATCGTTAACATCTAATCTCAGCAACATTTTTGACTCTTTTTCTTTCAATTTAACATTTCTTGGCTCATTATAGATCAACAAGCTCATAATCATGGTGTATAATGAATAATATTGTCTAGCATCACATTTGAACACTGCTTGTGAAAGATCACAACTCATCTTATTTATACTATTCTCTTTGTCATTGACAAAATATGATTCATCAGGTTTATCATAACGAAGAACAACTGATGTCTTCTCCATCAACATGTGATTTTTTAAGAAAGCGCCATCATAGCATAATTCAATTCCAACCCACGGTGGCCAAGATGTAGTTGATCCATAATTTGAGTTACTAAAGATGACATTATGTCTTGACTGTATGTCGTCATCATAAAAGACAAATGCACTGGCATCTGTTAAAACAGCACCAAATCTTTGTTCAACAATGTTTTCATTGTACTCATTGTCAGTATCATTTACATCAAACGCCAAAACTTTCAATTCAATATTTGGTGCAACAATCATAACCGCTGAATCTTTGCTATTTTCACTCTGTAATTGAATTTGAGGAGAAATCAATTTCAACAAATAATTTTCTTGAGTGATGTATGAAAAGTCAATTGGAATTTCATATAATTCATCTTCAAAATTTTTCAATTTTTCTGAAGCGCGTGTCTCATTAACGCTTTTATCATATGGATGTGTTTCAGTTTCAGCCAACCCTTTAGATTCATATGTTGCTTGTGTAACATGTGTTGCTTGTCTTGAGAATCTTGAGTGTTCGGCACGACGAGCTTGAGCTTCAATGATATCTTCAATTTGTCCCAATGATTTATGTTGCATGAACTTTGAAAATTGACTAGTCATTTCAAACAAATAAACATACTTGTAAACAACATCTCTATTCTTATCATTCCATTTCAGCAGCATATTATGAATTATAAATTTGTTTCTAAAAGGACTTTGTTCAAAATCATCATTAATGTTGAAGTCAAAAGAGGAATTTTCAATAACCTCGGTTGGCGAACGTGCTTCATTGGCCATAGCTAAGTCACGAACAAATTGAATAGCGTGATTCAACTTTCTAATTTCAAGCTGTAATTGACTTATATCACGATGTGCTGTTGGAGTTTGTGGAAATGTAGTTTCCATTTGTTCAACTTGGGCCAGTTTTTCTTTCCTCTTCGAAGTCAACTCATCAATTCTAGTGGTGAATGAATCTTGTTGGACCTTGTTGGAATCATGACCAGAGAATAAACAATTATGGAATTTTTCTTTGCCAAACGGTCTGATACGTTCACCAGTATCAATATTGATTTGAAATTTATCACCATGATCATTTCTTTTGAAATACATAAAGCTTGGAGTGAACATCAATGGGTGAATCTGAACGGAGCTTTTGTAACCATCTAGAGTTGACGTACCGATCTCTGTGAAATCACGAATATCAAACCATGACTTATCTCCATCAAAAACTTCAACGTGGTGATTATGACTGGTTTTCTCACCAGTTGCTCTTTTTCTAGCCATGTTCAAATCCTTATCCAATTCAAACAAACCATTCATAGTTCTCATATCTAAATCAGTCATACTAACTTGACCAATGTTGAAACCCATCCTCATAATTTTCTTAGTAACATCCAGCTTTGGATTATGTTCATAAGTTAACTCTTTACGTTGATGTAAATCCAACACAAAATTTGATGCACGGGACTTGATACCAACACTGGATAGCTTATCTTGGTCTTGACGTTTTAGGTCATGGTCGTGATAGACATGTGTGATGAACAATGGATCAGCAATGGCTTGATACTTGATGGTATATAAATGTCGGGCAAATTTCTTTGTAGCCTTTTCAGGACCAAATAGTTTGCCGTGACGAACTGGAAAAGTGTTGGAAAACATATGCCACCATTTAAAGAAATGTTCAAACATTGCTGGAGTCAATTGTATTGTATTGTAAGCATCTTCACTCTTCGAAACCAATGTTAAGCCCATATGAATATAGTGACTTCTGAACTGATAGTAGGCATCATAGTTATCTCTGTCTTCCACATACTTAGGGTTGCACAAAAGGACTTCATCATGAGATATAAAGTCGGATGTTCTTTCATTACCATCATCAGTTTTTCTTTCAAAGAAGAATGCAAGATTAAATTGAACACCTCCTGATAACTTAATTGCAACTTTTTCCAGATAATGCTCCGCCATAATATCAACCTGTGCAGCATCTGGGATCTCATCAACATTGAAGTAGTAGCCATACGTTGAGCCTTGAAAGTTTGTAGATTGATTAGCTAAAAATATTGACTTCTCAGTTTCTCTACACCAAACCAGCAATGGCTCAGCTAAATGATTAGGCACTGCAAACATAACAATATTGGAGTTTGCAACCAGAAATTCTCTAGGATCATCTTTTTCATTCACTGATAATGTAACACCGTCTTTAAACCCCAACAAGAAACCAGAAGCGATACCACATATATCATACGGGTTCTTTGAACCTTTAAAAATAACATCAAAGCCTCCATTCTGCTTCCAGTGAAAAGAAAATCTAGCATGAAAATTTGCTCTCAGCTTATCCCAAAACCCAACTTTTTCTGAAGGATCAATTGGAGGTTTGGTGAAATTATCTAGGTTTAGCATGATTTGTTGGATACATGGTTGATATGAAGTACCCCATGTAACCTTTGTTGTATCTGCTGAGTTCAAATCCCAATCAAGCTTAGTGTAAAATTTGATTGATGTCAGTGTCTTTGGAACTTCAATAGAGTAGAGGTTATCTTCATCAAATTCGCGACACCCTGGAACTAATGGAACATAGACTTCTCTAACTTCTTTGTGTGACTTTATAGTATTTTCCCCTATAACAACATCACCATGAATCCTGACAGCAGACAAATTCTTATCTTGAGCTTTAGTCATCCTTGGCATATAAATGAAAGGCAGTGGATAGTCTCTCAGATGGCATCGTAATTCACCTAATTTTAGATCAAAAAAAAGTGGTATCAATGTTGAATATTGACTATCTTTTGGCTTCCCTTTACCAACATCGTATATGAAATCAGGAATGCCTTCAATGCCAAATGATGGTTTAGCGATATTTAAATCAACATCTTCTAAAGCAAGAATAAATAACGAAGGTGAAGTCACGAAATCCAGTACCTTTTTATTGAAGTCTTGAGGTAAATGATCCATATTCAAATTTCCCCATAAATATTTGAAATTCTGTTGAAACTCTCTTTCTTGATTTTTCTTGTATGCTCTAATTCTAGCAATCCACGATTTGGAAAAACCTTCTCTCATTTTGTGAAGCTTTTCTAAAGCATTCTGTCTCACATCAAAAATTTTGTTGAAGTCTGGAGCTAATTTTGCAGAACTATTGCTTGATGAATTTTTCTCGCGACGATCAGAAAATAAAGCATCCATTGAACTAGAGTGATGCAACGAGGAAAATCTTGCTGGCTTACCTTTGAGAAACTTTCTTTTGTTAGAAATATTTGGCAAATCACTATTCACATCATGACCAATGTTTGAAGTTGGGAAAGTTGCTGACTTCGGGGCTTTTTGTCTTTGGTTTTGAAGTTCCTCAGATATTCTTGCATCAAACATTTTAGTTTTTTCAAGTCGCATCTTTTGCTCAACAAGACCAATTTGGAAAATCATGTTCAATTCTGCCTCAAATGGATCATCATCCATACTAAATAGCAGTCTGTTTGATTTTAAATTAGTCCTTGGAATTTTATGAGCAGGTTTGGCCTTAGGGTTTATAACAATTTCATCAGTGTTGTATTTCAATGAGTGGTGTAATTGTCTCAAAGTTTTAGCCATCACTGATATGTTTTCAAAAACCTTATAAATGATAAATTGATGTGGAATTGTCAAATGGCATGACTCATTAGCCAGGTTGAACCAGGTGTTTTCATCATTATTAGCCAAAATGTCTTGGATGTTAACCTGTGTAGAACCATTAACAGCTGTCAAAATCCGAGACCAATAACCAGGAGTTGTTGGTGATTCAGCACATAATCTCATATAATGTGAGTTCAGCAATATCGGACTCTTGGGCAGAACAATTGCACTGGCTCGATTTACTTCACACTTTAGCTTCATTCTGTCTGGTGCAACAAATATCAAATCCAAGTAATCGATGTTAAAGTTCAAGTGGACACGATCAAGTAATTCTTCAATACCTGCTTTCTTTTCAGGTGAAGATGGTGTTTTTGGAACATCTGATTTTTCACTGTACTGTAAGAATTCAAAAATGGTATTTCTCAACAAATGTAAGCTTGAGATAATAATGAAATGTGTCATCACTGAATAAAAAATATCAATTTTCTCCAAGTTGAAATCAATAGATAGTTGTTCAACATCTTCTACCATGGGACCAACAAGAATTGAACAAATGGGTATTTTGAGAAAAACTTTATCAGCTAAGGCATGCTTTTTCGAACTCTCCGAAACAACTTTACCCAAAAGCTTCGTTGATTCGAATTTCAACTTCCAACCTTCTTTAACACTAACTTCATCGGAGAACGAATCCAATAATCCTTTGTCATCATCTTCAAGAGAGGAATTAGAAGATGTGGTGTTCTCTAATTCGATTTTACCAGCCTGGGAAAGTAATGAAATTGACCACTTCTCAATTGTGACCGCAATCTTTCTTAAATCACCATTGATCAAATCATTTTTACTCAGAGGGTCTATATTTTTAACGAGATCCTTAGGTATCAGTAATGATCTTGAACCCAGTATTATGCTTGTGTTATTTGAAACATAGACAATTTGAGAGATCCATTGAGGGATCAAGTCAGCCAAAGAATCATTTGTCACAGTATTTTCATCACAAATTTCACCATCAGAACTAGAAGTATCAAGTGTTTGTACCTTTTGCTGTTCTTTTTCAATACACCCACAAGCGACTAGGTCATGTTTATATTGGTCAAACAATGGCTTTGTCATCTGGTATAGTTCACCAATCAATGAGTTGATACCATGTAAAACTTTCAAATTGGACAGATCAAGAATAGATGATTGTGAGATCAAGAAGGTGGAAACTTGAAGTTGAGGTACCAAGTCAACAGTTTGTTTCAAATCAATATCATCCCAAAACAAAGCAGTTTCATCCAGCTCATCATGTGTATCGATGTACTTAAGTTTTGTGTTGGCCAAATTGACAACCTGACTTGTTGAATAGAACATCTGATCATCTTCTAAAGTTCTTGTTGTTTTGAACTCAACTGAGATCAAGGAGAACTTCAACACCAAAATCTTGTAAAATTGTTGTAACAATGGACTTTTAACCAAAAATATGGGATTCTCAATACTCAATTTTAATTCAACTTTGGGCCATAGTTTAGGGAAAGACGTCATACTTGCACAGTCAGATTTGTTTTTTTAACTTCTTGTTCACTACCCAATTGTGATTTCTTCTTACACTTCATAAAGTCCAAAGCGCTCAAAACGACAGTTTTGATATCTTCAATTGACGTGTCAAAAATCAAGTCTGATAAGTGTCCAGTTAACAAAATCTTACCATCTGTGTAAGCATGATGCTTTGAAGCTTCTAAAGTTTGAAACAGGAGGTTTGAAGATCCTGTAAAATTCATGACGGGGATCGTCAGAATCGGTTTGTAATCCTCCTGATTCACAGAACACATAGCCAAACTTATTTCAGTAAAGTTGTAAATAACATGAAATGGCTTATCTTCATATGTATAGCTCAATCCGTAACCTGGGGAGTCAAAATACATTCTTTGGATATTGAATGCAAGGGCATTGACCTTCAATTCAAACTTAACTAAAGGATCATAATTGGAAGCTTGGATTTGTTCAGCATCAGCCAATGGGATCTCATTAACCGAGACGTTGTGAAAAGCAATATCAATTTTTTCAATCAACTTTATGAAGAAACAATAAAAAAATAGCTTTTCATTAAGTCTAGCCAAATAAAAATCGTGATCATGAATTGGAGGATTTGTTGATTTTTTCCTATGAAAATCTTTAGGTAATGTCTTTATTAGTGAAAGCACAGGTAATGAAAGGTTTCTAAGTTCAACGCCTAGATTTAATCTAGATATTTCACCATTATTGAAATTCAGCTGGCCTCCAACTTCCATTGTGAACGCATCAAAGATTTCTATATCATTAATTGCTTGATGGAAAAATCTTAAAGTTGCTGAAAACTTAGACCTTGGGTGACGATGCTTCAATGAAACTTCAGTAATGACATTTTCATTACTCAGCACCATTCCTAAACTTTCAATATCAATTGAAAGGTTGATAAACTTAAACCCAACAAATCTGAAGTACAATAGATACATTTGGAGCGCTTTCTTCAAAAACCAATTTTGGGGGAAAATGTGGAAAGGATTATCAGGATCCAAATCTTTGGGGTCTTGATGCTTTAGCTCTTTAATTTGATTCTCCAAGTCTTGTTCTTCATGACCACTATTATGTGACTTTACCTTTATGTCAACATCTTCTAAAATAATAGAGAATTTTGTTTTGGAAAATATTGAAAAGTTGAACCTTATAGCTCGTATTTTGACGCTGATTTTCTCTGTGTTGATTGCTAACCTTGATATTTTCAAAAGGAATGGGTTTATAGACCTCACAGAAACACCAAATAAGCTGCATATCAAGACTCGGATTAGTATTGCGCTAAACACAATAATAATAAGGAATTGTATCAGACGTGAAGACTGTATTGCCTTAACCACTTGTGTAGGATCAACCCTCATAGCAGCCCTCAGTTTATCATCAATATATCAGTTGAAGAATTGACTGAAAAAAAAACAATGCTTTGCTGTTGTCTGAATGCTGATTGTCTTTTAAAAACACGGCTTGTAGGCAAATGTAAACAACCGATTGAAGATTAAATGTAAGCTCAGAGCAGTTTTTAAGCAGGTGAGACCCTGAATAATTTCTTTTGTTGAATATTTAGATCGACCAAGTAGCCAGAACGTTGAATTTGAATATATAAGTCAATTGTGGAGGATGTTGAATGCCAAATTCTATGCAAAAAGCTTATAACACTTTTTAAAACCGCTTCTTCCAGCAAAAACTCTACATTTGAACTGACATAATCTCATCAATAAAATTACGTAATATTTTCGCGAACTAATTTTTTCTCAACAACAGAAAATTTTTATTGGAAAAATTAGTGTAAAATGAATAGGCATAGATAAAATCTACGTTAATTGTTTGACACTTTCAATTGTGCTTTTTATTAAATTAGACATTGGTCTTATTACCTAGAGGAGATTGAAAGAACATATTACACTGAAAAATGCGTAAGTATTCATGACAGAGTGGTATAGACCATTAAAATGATCAAGGAACTAACATGATTGAATTTGAATAGCACCAAAAGGGAAGAAAATGGACTTAGCGTCCTTCTTATCAGATGATACATTCGGAGGAAGCTCATGGGCTGATGATGATGTTGATTTCAGTTCTATTTCAATTCCAGTTCAATCTCATAAAACCGATTCAGGAATCCCTGGTCCAAACTTTAATGATCCAGCATTTGGTGGATCTGAAAGAAGAGATCATGTTGAATATCCAGTTCCTGATGCTCCACCATATCGTGCAAGAATAAACAACTTACCATGGGATGCTAATGAAGAAATCGTTACCGAATGGCTAGAAGGTGTTGTCGGTCAAGGTGCTACTTCTAAATTAGTTGTTCCAAGAGATTTCAATGATAGTTCAAGAGTGAAAGGTTTTGCCTTCGTTAATTTCGAAGAAAGAGATCAATTAGTTAAAGCTTTGGAATTATCAGGTACAGAAATGCTTGGTCGTCGTGTTTATGTCAACGTTGCTGCTCCAGAAAAAGAAGGATTCGGTAGATCAAGAGGTGGATTCGGTGGTGATGCTGACTTAGATTGGGGTGCAGCTAGATCTGGTCCATTACCACCAAGGGATGATGACTTCAGAGGTGAAAGAAGACCAAGAAGAGAAGACCCAGATTTAGACTGGGGTTCAGCTAGAGGCTCAGCTGCTCCAAGATCAGATAGACCAGAAAGAAGACCAAGAAGAGAAGAACCAAACTTGGATTGGGGTGCAGCTAGAACAGGCCCAAGAGGCGAACCAAAAGGTTTTGAAGGCAATGAGCCAAGAGGTGAACCAAGAGAAAGAAAACCACGTCGTGAAGAACCAGCTTTAGATTGGGGGTCAGCAAGAGGTGCAGCAGCTCCTGCTCCAAGACCAGAAAGAAGACCAAAGAAAGAAGAACCAGAATTAGACTGGGGAGCTGCTAGATCAACTAGTGGAAACACCAATTCTTCAAGATCATCAAGAAATAACAGTAATAGTCAAAGCCAGAGTAACAAATATAATAAGAAAACTGCTGCTGATGAGGTTGATGTTTGGACTCGTGGTGGTCAACCAACCGGTGGTAGAAGACAACAACAACAAACTGCTGCTGCTAAAGAGGAAGAAGCTTCTAGTAAACCAGCTGTTGTTAAATCTGCATTTTCTGTTTTAGCCAATGAAGATGATGAAGATGAAGAAGAAGCTACAGAAAAAAAAGAAGATGAACCAAAGAAAGAAGCTGCTGTCACAGATTTGGAAAACGCGACCTCAAAATTGAATATTAGTGGCGGTGAAGAAGGTGAGTGGGAAGTTGTTGGTAAGAATTAAAAAGGCCGGAAGGTTCAAAACGATTGGAACAATGAAATCTATCAGTTATGAGTTCTCAAGGTTGGATTCGAATATAATTTTGTTTATGTAAAATAGATCTTTTTATGGAATCAAAAATGTAATTGAGTTATCAACTATCTGTACCGTTTTCTTTGTATTCCGACAATGAAATGATCTCAAATCATAGTTTTATTTCAGCCATATTCGACGTGACAATAATTAACTAATATTCTCGCTAATACTCGCGAATACTTTTCTAGGGTCAAATCAAAAATGATCATTTTTGCCTTCTCATAGATTTCTTTGTTAATAATTACTTGTGTGCTACAAACCTCACATTATTCCCAATGAGCTCTCAATTGATTGGAGAGATAGAGCTCTCTTTAAGAGAATCACTAGAATCACAAATCACACCAAATGAGAATTTAGATGACGAAATTACCATTGACTTTTCGCCATTTGTCGATGATAGGGAGGCTGACGATTACGACAGAAGTTCAGAAGAGGGTAGAGTTCTTTTCATTTCAATGACAAGCGAGATTATAAAACCGGTGAATGAAATCAAATTCTACAGATTCTTCCAAATTGGTGAAGTGACGCCCGTCAGAATTAATTATTACACATATGATCTGCTTATAAATTTTATAATAGCATTTTCAATGAATCCAGAGATGAGGAGTCAGTATAAATCAGTGATTCCTCACATTTACAAGATCCTTTTTGTGTTGCCACCGTTACATACGGTTTTGTCAATTCCAGGGACTTCTCATTCCAATGAAATTTCCGGCGCTGCTAGTGGCTCTAATAGTTCATCTATATCAAGCTCAAGATCAATACCACGCAACAACAGAACAGCATCCAGATCAAGTAAATCAAAAACAATGGCCGATATCAAATCAATACATCCCATTACTACTGATATTCCCAAAAGTTTTGTGCAGAAGAAAACAGAAGATATGGAACGCTACATAAGTGAAGTGATAAAAAATATTCCAGACAGAATAGTTATACGCTGCATTTCCGAATCTTTGAAGAATATTAAAGATGGATATAAAATTGGTAGGCAAACAAATAAAGCAGCCATAGAAGACTTATTAAGACGCCAAATAATTGCGCCAATAACAGAATTCTTCGAGATGATTCGGGATTATGACACTACAAGCAATAAAAATGCTCTTGAATGTTGTGGGCATTTTTCGTTTGCAAGAATATCAAAACCAGAGCGTTCATCTGATATAAGATTGAGGAGTAATGTTGAACTTATCACTCCAGATTTTTCATTCATTAATACTACTCCTAGCACATATCGTGGATATAATTTAAATTTAGCAGATGATGAGAATTCACAAGAACCTGAAGTTGAACTTGTTATAGATGTCGAAAGGCCCTTTGTCTTTCTAGATACAATCGGGAAACCAATTCAATTTGAAAAGGATATGGAAATAAGTGATATTTTTCGTCAGTCGATGAAATATTGTGACTTTCTAGGAATGGATTACGGATGTATCACTGACGGAATATGCTTCTTCTTTTTCATAGTTGATGACTGTGCTATAGATAATAGTGAGAGAGACTGTGGTCATGATAAGGTCTGCTTCAAACAAAAAGTGTACAAATTTATGACATTCAATGGGATTGATGAAAAGCACAGACCACTCTTCAATCCAAACGATATTACTACCAGTCACTTGTTTGGCCTGTTACTATTTCTGTCCAAAAAGAAGTTATTATGTGGCTCAAATTCAAAAGGAGGAAAAGAGAAGATGGAACACATCATGAGTAAAGGTGCCAGATATACAGCTGAGGAATTGGTAGATGCTTCGGCAGAAAAGCTGAAAAAGATAGTGAATGACATGGAACTAACCAAAAGCTGCAATAAACAAATTGATAAACAATACACTAATGGAACCTGTTCAAATTCTGCTTCGGCCGTGGCAAGCTCATCAACTGGGGGAGAAAATATTACCCTAAATTTTCCAACTGGTTTCAAAGATTATAAGGTCATTCAAGATAGCTTTGAAAAGTTAACACAAATCATTCTCTTGAAGCGAACCACATTTGAACAGATTCTTATGAATCGAAATAAGGACATATCGATCAATTTTCAAGGTGAAGGTGAAGCTGAAGATGACTATGATATTTTTTTGGAGCTTTACAGCATAAACCATCTAAAATCGGTATATTTCTTGCGAAATGACATAGAAAGATACAGTGACTACTTCCGTACTGATGAGGCTTTTATTGATGACATTCTTTCAGATGATTATGAAAGTGAAGTGAAGATAAACCAAACTATATCAATTCCCAACAACAGTGTCCATTCGGATTCAACAATGACTAAAAGAGAAATCAACTTTCCAAAAATGATTTCATATGGGTCAATGGTTTCAGGGGAATACCTTAGCTCATTTTATGGTTTCTATATCGCTTTTGAATATATAAAAAGTGATGGTGATTTGGAAGCAAAACATCTGAGTCAATTGCAAGATGAAATAGAGGAACTACACAGCTGAAATATTGCGCATTGTGATTTGTCACTGTGTGATATTATTGAGGATATAAATGATAACGCTCGAATTATCGACTTCAATAATGCTATTGAAGGTTCTGAAGTCCATGACAATCAATTAAACAATTTATTTGCTTTGGACGATAGCAAACTTTTAGATATTGAAGATGCCCTTTCCCCTGACAGTGATTATGGATCACATTAGCTAGTGTATAGACTGTCGATTATTAGCTATCATATTTTTATTCATATCTTACAATACTAAACTTCAAAAGTAACAACAAAAAACTTAACCCATTATACACATTAAACCATTCTTTCAACACGATCTCTAATTTCTTGAGAGTTTTCAACTGTTTGGACACCAGCACCATCACGATTACCTTCATTATTATCATCATTATTATTAGCTTCATTAGCATTGCCATCGTTATTACCATTATTAATAACTTCATTAGCATTAATCACATCATAAGTCGGATCTTCTTCTCTTAATCTTTGATCTTCATTGACAATAGCAGAATTAACTAAATCTGACTTGGAAATCCCCATGATAAGCCAAAATACTCTCCATTTGAACTTCAAATATTTTTTGATTTTTTCAGTGGCGATTTGTTCAAGATCTGGGTGTCTATTCAAGATCTCTGTAACACGTTCATTCAATGTAGTGTATTGCAGTTCAGTGAATTGATTGATGGAATCTAAATCATCAATTTGATTTTCAGGTTCTGCACCATTACCTTGAGCTTGTTGTTCATCAGATTCATCCTTGAGGTAATAATCACGTTTACACATTGGACAACATGCTTTTCTCTTTGTAAGCCACGGATCTAAACATTCTTGATGGAAAACATGGCCACAGATTAACCCACGAACTGGATCTTCAGGTTCAAATGTATCTATACAGATGGCACATGTTCCTGAATCATAATGAGGTTCATAAGGAGTTCCTAAATCCACTTGTTCTGGTTGATCTAGAGCATCATGGTATGTTGATCCGGTGTCATGATCAGGGGTATTGACCTTAATAGCTGGTGTATCACTAGTAGCTATAGTGTCAGTTGCTGTTATTGTTCTACCATCGGCAGTTGAGCCGTCTTGAGTTTGATTTTGAGGTTCTGGTGTTTGTTCGTCTTGTTGTTGCTCAACAACTTCATCATCATTTTCCTCTTTCAACATAACATGGATTTCACGCTGATCAGCATCTCTCTCAGCACCACCGTCTAGCCAATCTTGATAAGTTCTAACAGGGAATAAATGATCAACTTCCTCCTCAGTCAATCTTCTTTTCTTCAAATATTTTCTTCTTCTATTCCTTCTTCTCAACTGATTAGGTAGATCACCTGAATATCCATTGAAGCTGTGCATGGGGAAATCACCAGTCAGCAATACTATTCCACCATTGTTTGAGGTTGTTGTTAATCTAGCAGTGGCATAGATCCCTAACCTTGTACGGACATAATATCTCATTGAAAAGAAGATGAAAACCAAAGCGATAACGACCCCGATCGCCACTGCGATGAAGAATAAGATGGATGAAGGCTGGGATGTGGCAGATGTGTTATTGTTTTGCGTTGACATGTTGGTTTTGTTGATGGATGTTCAGCTGAATGGATTTCGGGTATTTAAATAGCACTAAAAAATGTAGCGATAACGAAGAATATGGGAACTTCTGTCTCGACTTCTCCTTTCTATCAATAATATCTGCTTGACAAGTTCTTTGTGCTTTGAAGCAAGGAAAACTTCCCTTTAAATATTCAAATCGGAAGCACAAACGATGGCTTTTTATATGGGGGAGTTGGGCTTTGTAGATTGTGGTGATTGATGATGGATTTCTTTTCATGATTCAAGTTTCTTGTCCCACAAATTAATTTGGAATTTCGCAAGGGCCACAACAAAACCTTGTTGCACATGGCGGTTTGACAGACGTCTCAAAAGAACAATAAACGTTGAGCTGAGAAAGCATTGAAAAACTAGAGATGAAGAGACTTTGGAGCAAGGAGCTGGTTGATGTTGATGTGGTACTTTCTTGGGCTTCTGGCTTGAGCTAGGGACTGTATGGGTCTTCTTTGAAGAGCTTGGTGTACAGATATTAATGATCACTTCTCGTAAATAATATTGGAGGTCAACTACTATCAAGAACACAACCTCACTCAATCTCAGATACTACTGTTAATTTGTCATCAAGAAGGCTGAAAACTATAGATGCTGATTTGTATATCTTGTGTCTAGTCAGTTGCCGGATTAAATGCTTGTTTGGTGTTTGATTCCAGTATTCTAATATTCCCAATATTATATGAAGTTTGGAGGCTGAGTGGCTGTCAAAGAGAAAAACGTCTAACTGATAAAACCTAGAACAATGAACAATAACATTAGCGATATTGATCGACTAAACTTTGAGATGCTGCAAGGAAAAGTAGCAACTTTAGTTATAAGTCGTAATTTGGCGCTGGTTATACAGATGGGCAAAGTTGATTACGGTGGAGGCTGAAATCCATATAGAGGTACGTTTTACTAATTGATTAGAGTTATAGGCTTACTGTACATCCATAATTTGCGGAATGGATATGAATCGAATCGAGATCATGATTGTACTTAATACTGGGGAGCAGTATAGCCAAGCCTTATAATCAACGGTATACTGAAACTATAAATTGGAATATGCTTTGAATTAATTACATTGACAATAATCAGCATTGACCAACAACTACGAATTAGTAGTGAATATACTTCATAAACCAATAAAACTCAACTAGCAAGGGTTGAATATGAATTAAAATGGGCATACGAATAAAACAAACGTAGAGACCAACTATTTATAGGGGACTATTGTTGTCAAATTAGAGTGTAGATTATTGAAATTATTCAAGTTGGTTTGGTCTGCTTCAAAATCTATTGGAAAAAACATTAAATATTAAAATTCCATCTAAGCCCCAGATTCCACTGGTTTATTAGATTCATTACCATCTGTTTCTGCAATAGCTTCACCACCTTCCTTCTTCTCCTCTTGTTCATTCAAAGCTTCTTTAGCTAATTCATTGGATTCTTCCTTAACTTCTTCTTTTGACTTCTCATTTATTTGCTGTTTTGAGTCCTCCTTAGTCTCTTTAGACTTATCTGTTGATTCCTCCTTGACCTCACCTTTTGGTAATGTTTTTTCAGCTTCATTTCCATTCCCTTCCTCTTTCAAAATCTCTTTCTTGTCACCATTTTCTTTTTTAGGACTACTACTATGATCATGAACTTCAAATGTTGAATTTGGAGTATCGTTCAAATCACCATTAGATTTTTCACTCTTTAGCTCTGCAATATATGGTTCCCACTTAAGAATTAGGTCAATACTTCTATCATGGAACTTGTAATCATCAGGTCTCTTCAAAGTTTCTACCCTTGTTATAGCTTTCAGCACCTTGTGAATTTTTGAAACTTTTAATAAATCTGAATTTATCGAATCACTAAAATTCTCCAAATCTTTGAAAACATTAGAAATACTTGACAATTCAGCTTCTGTTGGGTCTGTTCTTCTTTGTATTAATCCTCTTTGTAGTTTAGATCTGAACCAAACGGCTCTATTTGCTAATTCTTCGAACGTTGGTTTCTTCTTCTCTGGTGTGGGTTGCTTTACCTTCTTCTTCCTTGGTGGTTCCTCTGTAGACTCTTTACTCATTGCCACCGAGCTCTTTCTACCAGATTTTTTAACAGTTTCCGGTTTTTTCTTTTCTTCAAGCCAACTCTCATATTCAATATATTCTTCATCTTTGGACAAAAGATTATTTTCCCTTAGCAATTTCTCCAAAGCTTTAGAGTTCAAAGCCTGGTAAGCAACAGCATCACTGAATGCCTTTTCCATAACAGGGTCATCAGAGCTCATATGAGTCCCAGCTTTGGATTCTGCTCTAAAGTCTTGAAGCATTTCTCTAGTCAAAGGGGAGATTGTTTTGTAACTATTCCAATACCAAGTTGGATCATTTAGATATTTGACAAGAATGGCATCCCTTTTAAACTTTTTTTTGACATCTTTAGGACAGTATGCTAGAGGGATAACCTAAACGGGTTAGTTAGTAAATATTTTCTTATTTGTTTGTTGTTGAGTTCACTTACGACCGCTGGCCAAGGAGGATAGTTTCTTGCCTTTGATAGTACCAATTGACCTGGTTTGTATGACTCAATGGAAGGATGTTCAAGATCACTTTTAGCAGGAGATGCTTTAGGCTTAGCCATTGTGATTGCTGTTGATGATGTTGTTGACGGTGTTGTTGTTGTTGTTGGTTAACGACGTGTTGTTGTTTTTTTGACTCCTTTGATTTTCTGGATGCTGAAACTTTGGCTGTTCGCGAATGCGTTTTTTATATTGCGAGTTCGCGAAGATCTTGAGCTCAAAAAAACACCGAAACATCACCAACTACTTCTTTTGGTTCGTTATTACTGCTCATCAATATCAATCCGTCAAAGATGCCTCCAAAGAAAAGAAGCCGTACTTCGAATGACATGTCGCAGACATACTATCTTCCAAACAATATTCAACAACAACAGCAGCAGCAGCAACAACAACAATACGGCTATTATCCACCTCAGTATAATAACTACAATTACAACAGCATGTTTCCTCAACAAGCACCTTCTCAACAGGATCAAGAAAGTGAGATAGCTCAAGGAGCTCTACTTTTGAGTACACTCAAAGATAAAGCGAATGCTCCACCACAGCCAGCACCACAAGTGAAGAAGACCCAAGCATTCCAAAGAGTGTTCATACACCGTGTTACCACCAATCAAGATAAAACTCTAGTTCCTATAGAGAGTGATGCAAGAGATGATAAAGATGATGAAAAACCTAGAGACGTGGATAACCATAGAATTTTGGGTAATGAAAATGAGGTTGTGTTAGGCGCTCCAAACACTAAACATTCAAACGCTGATATAATTTTTGCTAATGGTAATAATCGTGAAAAGAGACGAGTGGAAATGTTTGAAAATTACAGTGAATTGTACAAGTTCAAAGAACAAAATAGAGATGCTATTTATCATAACCAGAGGTTACATCTGCAGAAAAAATTGGACTTATTATCAAGACCAAAGAACCCAAATACTGAAGTTGCTGAATTATACAATGATGATGAGTTTTTTGAGCAGGAACAAGATCTCGTGGAGAAACGTGATTTTGAATTGACAAGATTGAAAAATTGGAGAAGGTATAGAAGAAATGAGAATTTGAAGAATTATTATAAGCAGTCAAATGAAATCTACAGATCAACTAATGAGTTGTTAATTGATAAACTTGAGAGGTTGAAACAATTCTTTATAAAGCAAAAAAACCTGTTAAACAATCTTGACAGAGAGTATACAGATATCAGCTCTACACGTGCAGAGAAATTTTACACTGGATTTCGACAAGAACCACAACCACATCAATTAGAATCCTTTCCTCAACCTGATAATGAAGCATTAGCAACAGAAAGTGATCATGATCATCTAACGATTCCACAAGAACTTCAAGATCCACAAACTCAAGACAGCTCCGAAACAGATACTGGATTCACGTCAACAAACTCTGCTGTGGTGATTAAAAGAGGTCCAGGTCGTCCATCAAGAAAATCGAAAATTAAGAAGCCTCAAAGTGCAAAATCGAAATTAAACAACACAATAATGTCATCTATTATTGAAGGTTTTGCTCCAATATTAACAAATGATGAATTTCAGTTAGTGACAAATGATGAAACACGTACAAAGATCAATTTAACAATATCGACGCCAGTCAATTCAGATACTGATAGTAAAAAAGATCAAAATGGTGGAAATAACGGTAGAACAACTACCAGTTCAAGAGCAGTCAGAGAAGCAAGAGATAGAGAAGGGTATAGAGATAATAATGCTGCTATGAATAAGATTATGAAGCATTATGTTTCACCAGATGAATTAACGTCTGAGATGATAGATGAAGATTTAAAATTATTGAGAGCTGGTGCTAAATAGTACTCAGAATGATCAATGAGATTTATGACATGATAGTTGTAGACTGAGTTGCGCCTTCGTTTACTAATTAACGTTTGAATGTGATGGGATCAAATTTCAGGTGTTTGTTTTTGATCAATTTTGAGGCAACAGATCTTGAACCTGATTTAATATGTCGTCATGATGAGAATGAGATGGACGAGATCTCTTGACACTTGTCTATCGAACATTATGGATCCGGAAGATGTACTACAACTTAGAAGTCTTTTAATGAACTCTTCGCCATGAGGACCCATCCCTATAATTAGCTGTAAGTTCTAACAATTGCTTTGATTTGAACTTTTGTATCATTGTACGTTATAGAGTCTGAAACCGCATTATCTCCGCCAATTACCGACAGGGTGAACACGCCCATAATCTATAATAGCATTAGAGTGTGAATATTTAATATAATTATACGATCAGGCATTGATCTAACCTTCACAGTAGCTTGACAATTTATATCCCTTGCCTCTCAGCACTTTAATGCTTGGTCTTTAACTTGATCATTGTTCTTAGATGATGCGTACAAGAAAAGTGAATATCAAAAGCGAAATCTTTGATCTGATATTTAATATGGGGTTTGATCAAGACAAACCAATTACTACGCAAGCAACCTGCCAGTTTGAATGCAGATAGTTCAACGTGCCTCTTGTCATCAACAACATGGAATTCTGTGGTTATACACCGTTGATCTCAATATTGCAATTGTCTCAGAAAGCTGGACTCAATGTACTAATGCTTTATTGATACTTTAACTATAATAAGGTTCAAAACCTTCTCCTAAAAGTTAAAGCAGCACCATCAATTAGTACTGGGCCCAAAGCATCAAATGATCTCTCTTGAATTGTGTATATAAAGACCCTTAAAACCTCCATATTGCTTTCCCACTTCCATCTTCATTATATCAGACACGCCCAACTAAAACCTCAATATGAAATCTGATATTATCATTTACTTATCAATTTTATTTATCCATGTCACGGCATTCAGTGATTCAGTGTATGATTTATTAGTGGAAAATGCTCATTATTGTACACTTGCCTATTGCTCATCCCAATCAACTTTTGAGCCAGGGACTCCATTAGATCAAGCTTGTCCATTAGTTGACTTCTGTCTCAACCAAACAGACACAACATTATAATCCATCTTTAACCCAAATGACACAGATGATAGAATTAGTGGATTTTCATACCTAAGTGTTGATGATGTTGATAAAAAAGTCCACAGTGTTTTCAGAGGTGCTCATACCGAGGGTGATTATTTAACATTATTAGGCTTTGCGCAATGTCCTTATGCATCTGTTATCAAACATGGGTTTAAATATGATGATTTTGCTGAATTCAAAAATGATTCAACTAGGTTAAAAAATGCAATTTTGGAAAAAAGTGGGAATGACACTGTTTGTGAAGGTTGTTATGTTCATTGTGGGACATATCTCGAATTCATGAAGTTTATTCAAGAAATTTATGATTCCGCAACTCCATATTTAGATCAACACTATAATTTGATTGTTGATGGTTATTCACTTGGTGGTATTTATGCCTTATTAACTGGTGTTGAATTCAAAACCCAAGGTTACAACCCATTAGTTTTAACTTATGGATCTTTAAAAGTTGGTAATCCAAAATTTAGCAAATGGGTTGATCAAATATTTGCAAATGAACAAGCTCTTGAAATTGTCCAAGCTGGTGGTGATTTACCATATCCTTCATACTCTAGAGTCTTCCAAACAGCAGATTTTGCACCTTCTTTACCACCATCTATCCCAATTTTGCTTGAATATCAACATGCAGGATTACAATTTGAAATAACAAAAATTTTATTGCCACATCCAAAAAGTGTTGTCAAATTTGGTGGACCTTCTTCAAGTTCTGCAGATGATGAAGCTATATTGAATGAAGAAACCATCAGAGATGATGATATTGATGATGATTCGGGATATCCACACCTTCATATGTTTATTGAGTTCTCCAATACCTGTTCTGATGAATAGATATAATTCTAGGCTATCTTATTGCTTTGCTGGTCCATCTATAACGCTTTCAATACATGTTTTATCAAGTGTCAAAGTTCAATCTGAGCAGCGTCGTAGAATGAAAACAACGGGGCAGAGAAAATCTGACCCACACAGCTTACATAATAAACAAAGCTGTTTACATAATATTTGAATGAATGCTGACAAAGCATGCACAGTTTAGAGCCCATTATAATACGCCCTGCTTATTTAAAAGCTTTGATTTTGTCAAATAAATGATATTCAGTACAGGTTAAACCCAATCTGTGTTGTTTTACATAATTAAATCTGTTATGGTAAAGTGCTATAAAAAGGTGTCTTTCAAACCTCTCACACTAGAAGTTTGCAATTTTCGCGAAATTATCACACCAAAAGCCAGCATTAATTATCACTTCAAAGTTACAACCAAAATGCTCAATCAAAGAGGCCACTGGTCTGTCTGCTATCTTGTTAGTACTCATCATCTTGAATAAGGTTTACCAAAGCTGAACCCAATCACCAAGGGACTTGACCAAATGTTCTTTTTTCGCTAAAGTACGAGATTAGTATACACCAAGAATTCATCAAGGGTCCTATTCACCAATACGAGGGAAACTCCGCTGATTTGAACTATTTGACTATAAATACTGGTTAAAATGATGGTCTTGCAAGCTGTACAATCCAGTCTAGTATCCATCAAAGATGTTTATTGGTGTTATTATCCCATTAGTGTTTGTCATTACTGAAGTTTTAGGATTTAGTGATTCGGTTTATGATCAGTTAGTTGATACTGCATATTATTGCAAGGCTTCATACTGTTCAGTTGAATCTACTTTCCAACCAGGTCCCCTGGAAGATGCCTGTCCTGGTTTAACATTTTGTCGTAATCAAACAACAACAACTATTGAAGCAATTTTCAATCCTGATGAAACACAGAATGAGATTAGTGGATATTCATATTTGACTGTTGATCATGAAAAGAAAAAGATCTATAGTATCTTTAGAGGTACGATGACTGATGGTGATAAACTTACAGATGTCTTAGCTTTCCAATGTCCTTATGTTCCAGTTTTACAAAATAATTTAAAATTTGAAGATTTTGAAAATATTAAAGATCATGATGAATTATCAAGAAAGATCTTGAGGAAAAGTGGAGGTCAAAAAGTTTGTAAAGATTGTTTTGTTCATTGTGGATTATATGTTGCATTTATGAAATTTATTAATAGGGTCTTTGATACTGCAAAGCCATTCTTGGACCAAGGTTATGAATTAACAATTACTGGACATTCATTAGGTGGTGGATATGCTTTATTAACAGGTGCTGAGTTTAGAGCTCAAGGGTATGGTTCTTTTTTAATCACTTATGGTTCACTAAGGGTTGGTAATCCAAATTTTAATAAATGGGTTGATGATATTTTCGAAACTGGGAAAGCTGCTAGTATTGTTGAGAAAGGTGGTGATTTACCAATTCCATCTTATTCAAGGGTTTTCCAAACAGTTGATTTTGTTCCTCATTTACCACCAAATATTCCAATTATTTTAGAATATGGACATTCTGGATTACAATTTGAAATCACCAAAATAGAATTACCACAACCTAAAAATGTTGTCAAGTTTAAAGGACCTCCAAAAAAATATAGAAGTGATGTTGATGAGACTGATGAAATCAATTCAATTAATAGAAATTCTCGTGGTGCTTTATGGGATGCTATTTGGTATCCACATCAGCGTATGTTTATCAATTTCTCATTGCCTTGTGAGGATTATTGATTGTGGTGTTTTTAATTGATCCACTTTTGAACTTTTTGTATAGATCTAGAATCTAGAATCTCAATATATTACATTGATTATGAACGAATGTAATGATGTTACCTTGGGA
Organism: Hansenula anomala; assembly: GCF_001661255.1. Taxonomy (NCBI): domain Eukaryota; kingdom Fungi; phylum Ascomycota; class Saccharomycetes; order Phaffomycetales; family Wickerhamomycetaceae; genus Hansenula; species Hansenula anomala. The sequence continues at coordinate 645,095 of NW_017567115.1, forward strand.
CAAATGTTAACGTCCAACAGCTGAAGAACATTTGTACCTTCATCTTTTTGCATAAGAACCTTGAGTAAAGTATTAAACCAGTGTAGTCAAGACGTACAAGAGCTAATACCCAAGCACTTATTCTGGAGAAGACCGTATGGTTTGGTGATTTTGAGGTTTACTTGATGAAATTGTACCTTTCAATCATCTACTAACCAAACTAATTGGTACCAATAATGACTCTTCAGATTAAAACAATCACTAGATACTCTAGAATTCATGACTGATATGCCTTAGAATTCAATAGTGCGTATTTAATGTCTAGCTGTTATAGGCCGTACAGTACGTGCTAAAATGATCAGGGATATAGGAGGACTTCAAAGAAACAGAGAAGTAGCTGGCGTTTTTGAGGTCACTTTTGACATGAGGAATGCCATTTTAAACTCAGTACAAATTGTATATGCCTATCATATAATTTGGGTGCTATTCAATTCCAGCTGTAGGACCCCATTTCATTCTGAGTTGTTTTTGTTTCAAACATATTGGAATTGTTCACGTATTTAAGAAGCCATACATCGAGAACACCATCAAGCTGTATGACCTTTGGAACTCTGAAGTAAACAAGATTGACAGTTCCTATAGCCACGGGTCAACATCAATAGAAGATCATTTCAATGTTTACGGATCAAACCAAACAACCGTGACGTTCTACGGATCTTCGTTGATGGTCTTCAGGGCTGAACAGAGAATCCCATGATCCTTGACACAATCCACATTAAATCCTCATCATAACACATCTCTATACAACTCTCTCCAAATCTCTGGATCTTGTTATTATCAATCCATTTTCTGAATCTCTTCACCTGCCAAAAAAGATGAAATTTTAAGCTCGCGCTGTCAACGGGGAAGAATGAAGAGACATTTTGGCGCTTCAACTTACATTATTTAGAAGCACCCAAAGAGCCAATGAGAATCATTCAGAATTCAGTCATGTTAGGCACTGTAAACAGGTTATGAAGATGTCCAAGTGGTTTGGGTTAAATTAGGTTGAGAATAGCTGTCATTTGGTACAACCCAATATAACTACAACCAAAATATTACGTACTTTACAAACATAGATCAGCTACATGTCTCACTGGAGTATAAACAGAAAGACCCCATTTGCAAAACAGATCCATTCTTCAAAAGATTATAAATATCCTGCCAGAATCCTTGAATCTTGACTTCCAACTTAGGATGATTTCCCCCAACATCAAACAACAATGAAAGTCCAAACATTATTCACTTTTCTATTCATCTTCACTTCTGTCTTTGGGTTTAGCGATTCAGTTTATAACAAACTTGTTGAGATTGCCCATTATGCCAAAATCGCCTATTGTTCAGTTGAGCCTTATTTCCAAGATGGTCCTTTAGGTAAAGCATGTCCAGATATTGATTTTTGTGATGCTACAAATCAATCATCAACTCAAATTGCAGAAGTTGTTCGTCCAAATTTCTTGGAACAAGAGATTAGTGGAGATTCTTATGTTGCAATTAATGATGAAACCAAGAAAGTTTATGCAGTTTTCAGGGGAAGTTTATCACCAGGAGATTTCGTCACTGATATAACTGCCTTCCAATGTCCATATGCACCAATTTTGAAAAATAATTTAAAGTATGAAGAATTTGCAAATATTTCAAATCATGATCAATTAAGATCTGCAATTTTGTCCAAGGCTGATAATGAAACCGTTTGTGAAGATTGTTTAGTTCATTGTGGTGTTTATGTTGCATTTATGAAGTTTATTCAAGATGTTTATGAAACTGCTGATCCTTATTTACAAAAAGGTTATGAGTTAACAGTTACTGGACATTCATTAGGTGGTGGGTATGCTTTATTAGGTGGTGTGGAATTTAAATTACAAGGTTATGAACCTTTATTAATCACATATGCTTCATTAAGAGTTGGTAATCCAAGTTTTAATAAATGGGTTGATGAAATTTTCCAAACTGAAGCAAATGCTAAAATTGTTGGAGAAGGTGGTGATTTACCAATTCCTTCATATTCAAGAGTTTATCAAGAAACTGATATTGTTCCAAGATTACCACCAAATATTCCAAATGTTTTAGAATATACACATTCTGGTCTAAGATTCCAAATTACTAAAGTTCTATTACCACAATTGAAAGAAAATGTTGTTTTCAAAGGTGCTTCAAATAATGATGCAAATGATGGTATTGATATTAATTTCCAACCTGGTATTACATTCTTGTTGTATCAACATTTACATGAATTCACTAGAATTTCATGGCCATGTAATGATTTGGATGTTTAAGTTTTGAATACAATATGAAATAATGATGAAGTGATTGTAGTTTTGTATAAATTGAAGAAGATGATGATGAAGCTCTTGACTTACACCCAAACACCAAACAGATCATAGAATTTTCCATGATGAGTTTGATGAGGCATAAAGAGCAAAGATCAAAGTGCAAGGAGCCGTTGATATAGTATAGATTTCAGTAGTCTGGTGGTTCTTATTTGATGGTAGTAATTCTTTATCTTAATGGTATCTAAGGCTGTATAATTGATTCAAGTTGATTTGGATAGTTCAAACTTCATGGAGAAACACCAACTCCACAATTTGACATCTGTTCAAAGGTCTCAAGACAATAAGGTACGATCTCAAATATTACTTTATGACTTAAAAGCCATTTGGAAGTAGTTGCACTTCTCTATTATACTTGTCTGTCACATCACCTGGATCACCGAATGTGTCAACTGGAGCACCATGAAAACCTTCAACAAGCCTTTAATTTTTCAACAGCTCATCACCAAGAGTATTATTTAATCAGACACATAAATAACATTAGGGCCCATGAGCATAAACGAATATCATCACAACCAATACCACTATCACTACCACCACCATCACCAACTTTGTGACTACTCTTTCCAAAGTGAATCCATTTCATTGGCTCATTCACGACACTCGTATGTTCGTTTATTAGCTATATGATCCATCAATTGATGGTCACGAGCCCGATAACTCTGACCACAACAGAACACAACGACAACACCAACCACCAATCAATACCATAACCACACCTTCTCATCACCATAACTCTACCTAATTCTCTACCATTACTTTTAACCCTCTATTCATTGGCTCTTGCTCTTCACCTTCTCTAAAGCCCAGTGCCCACATTTACCCTTCCCTCACCGCATCGCCGTGCTCAGTTTTACGCCTGTCCCAACGTAAAAAAAAAAATTTAAAAAAAAAAAAAAATTCGAATTGTCGACAAAAAAAAAAGTCGATTTCTTTTCTTTAAAAACTTATCCTTCTCTGAAATTTGTATCCACCAATTCTTTTAATTCTTTATATTCAAAATGGCTGAAGAAGATGTATGTGCACCTGGGCATCACCTCATCTGACTGGTTTTTACAAATCAGTTGGGAATTTGCAGTGGTTGATGGATTGTGTTGATATTTTCATAGGGTTTCTTCATAGAGAAGTTTTTCTAGATGAAATTTTTTTTTCAGTGATGGCAATAATCAACAACAACAACAGCAAGATTAATCACACAATCCATTAAACACTAAATGATGATGATCTGCTCCAATGAATGGAAATACTAACAATCTATTTAGCACGTTTTCGAAACCGCTGATGCCGGTTCATCATTAACTTACCCACAACAATGTTCTGCTTTAAGAAAAAATGGTTTTGTTGTTATTAAAAACAGACCATGTAAAATTGTTGATATGTCTACCTCCAAGACTGGTAAGCATGGTCACGCTAAAGTCCATTTAGTCGCCATTGATATCTTCACCCAAAAAAAATTGGAAGATTTATCACCATCTACCCATAACATGGAAGTTCCATTTGTTAGAAGAACTGAATTCCAATTATTAGATATTGATGATGGGTTCTTAAACTTGATGACCCCAGATGGTGAAACCAAAGATGATGTCCGTGCCCCAGAAGGTGAATTAGGTGACAACATCCAATCTGCTTTTGATGAAGGTAAAGATTTATTAGTTACCATCATTTCAGCTATGGGTGAAGAAGCTGCTATTTCTTTCAAAGAAGCTCCAAAATAAACTGGTTGAATTGAAACAAGGAAAGAAAAGAAAGAGTATACTGTTTGTGTTTTGTTTTTTTTTCTTCTTTAATTTGATATTTTTTGATTGTTGTGTTTTATTATAAAAAACTTTTTTTCCAATGGTAGTTGTTACTTCTTTTTTTCAAAGAGATCGATTAAGTTCAGATTTTTTTATGAATCCCATTTTTTAAAAAGTTTTTAGTTGTTGAATATTAATTCATAGTTTTTTGATTATTTATCAAGTTGGGGGAAATGGAAAACAAAATCAAATTTGTTTATTTATATTATTATCATCACATTTATTTTTGCCCATCTTCTTCTCTAGTTTTTTTATTAATAAGTATTAATACAAAAAAAAGATTCATTTTATTTTAGTTTTTAAAGAAGTGAAGTTTGATTTATTGTAGATATTACTGATCCTATTAAAAAATTTCTGTTGGCTGTGATTGATTGAAGTCGATGAGCTTGTCGATCACATTAGTGACACATTGAGCTGTTACTTATCACTAGTAACTAGTAACTATAGACCAACTAACACCAGATCATTCAGCTGGATATGAGAAATGGAGTAAGTTATCAATGACACTTAAGTAGTTTTGAATGCCATGATCATCGATTGGATCTATACAATTATCAATATTGATGATGTGTCAAACCATTGAATTATATAGTACATGGTACATACCTATCAAATATGGTGGTCAACTTTTCAATATTATCAATGAACGTCACTAGCTATATATACCCGTTAATATAATGAGTTAACGACTTTAATAACGCTTGGAGTTAATTTAATTGAACTACGACGTCGTACTTTGATCCAGTTGTGGTCGATAATATGATCCACGACGTAGAGAGCTACACTCGACATGTCATGTCCTTCACATAACATTGAAATTATATTTGATATAATAATACACACATCTAACAATATAAAAAAAAGAAGTAGAGTATAAAACACACATAAAGAATGGAATCCATCAAGTATTTGTAAAAAAAAGGACAAAAAGTATTGGTAATAAGAATAAGAATAATGAAAAAAAAAAGTCTTGATAATATAAATTTAATTGTCTTGAAGATAAAAAAATTGTTTCGTTTTCATTTTTGGAAAGTCACATGAACTTTCATTCACAATGTATTCATTCCAGTTTAGATACTTGCAACGTAAAGTGCAACTAAAATACCAACACCAGAAATAATGAATGGAATATTACCCAACACTAAACTTAATGTGATTGTATTGTGAACCAAATGAGCATTAATAATTTGCAAAATTGAAGCATGTTCAATTAAACCATGTTCACTTGCCCAAGCTGCTGCATCATCTTTAATATCTTGGAATGAAACATTTTTTGGGATGAAAAGATAAGCTAATAACAATTTAGAAACATTGAAAATTAAGGGATCAAATTTAGTCTTTCTTTGCTTTTTACCAATAAAATTAAAATAATATGAAAATAATAATGGTAACCCAATTGATAATCCAAACCAAGTTAATAAAATTAAAATAAATTTAAACTGTATTAATGAACTAATATCCCAAATTTTAAAAGTTGGATCAATAAATTTATATTTGGAGATAATTTCTTGACTCAAGAAAGGAGCATCTTTAATTGAAATTAAAGGAACTTGATTGTTAATTAATAACCCAACTTCTAGCAATTGACCTAATCCATTAACTGCATCAGTAGTACTTAATTTTTTTTTAGCATCAGTGTTGAGTTTTTTAGCAGTATAAACAAATTCATCCTTTTGTTCTTCAGCATAATCATATAAATCTTCATATTTACCAATAAACCAATCTTGAATTTTAGTTAAAAATTCAAATTTTGGATGATAATCAGCATCTTCATGTTCTTCATCATCTTCCAACAATTCACCATCTTTACCTGAAGATCTTGATAAAATTTCGATATCATCATCGTCTTCTTCCTCTTCTTCTTCTTCTTCATCATCATCTTCTTCATCCTCATCTTCTTCATCTTGAGCAGATTTATAAGGACTTGATTTGTTTTTAAAACCTTTACTAATACTCAACAATTTATTAGGAGAAGACTTCAATTTATCATTTAATGGTTTTAAAACTTTATAACTTGGAGATGAAGTTATTTCATTGCCAATTGATTGAGTAACTTTACTTGGAGATGATCTTTTTCTAAATAGATAGTATTTTCTATAAGTATCATCTTCTTCCAATTCAGGATGGTTATCAAAATGTTGAGCCAATTTCTCTTCAAGAATTGGTTTAGTACCTTCATCACTACTAAGAGTTAGTTTATTTGTTTCTTAAAACCACAAAATATCAAAATACTCACCTAATTGAAAGGTCGCGACACATTTCAACTAATGCACCTTTGGTCAATTGCTTCAAACTCATCTTGATGAAATATTCTTGTCTGTTTCCAACCTGTTTTCTCTTTTGGTTTGTTGTTGGTTTGTCACTACAGGAATTGAATTGTAGTTGTTGTTGTTGTTGTTGTTGTTGTTTTCGTTTTTGTGTGTTTTGGATTTTATTTTGCTTTGTGAATTTCGCGGTGGAAATATTTGAGTTCCCATAGCAACTGGTGCTAAATTAGGGAAAAGGTAAATACAGAGTTTGTAGAGCACGTGATAGTCACGTGTGCAAATCCTATCACTTATGGAGTTCATAAACTTATGGACAATTGAATTAATTAGTGTTGACGAGATGTTAATGTACTACTATCATAAGGATATAAGAGGAAGAGTCGCTGGTGTTGGTGTATATTGGAGTTTGATTATGTACCCCAGTCTGCGTTCAACTCATGACAACTTACAAGCCATCATCATGAAAAATATTAGCTATTACTGGGTTCACTCTAGGCTAGAAAGTATTGTATGAATTAGGTGTGAGCTGTTGATTCTTCTGAATCAAGCACATCATGTGCCACCAACCTTTTCAACAGCAAAACTCAAGAATGTAATATTAATTCCTCAAATCACTTCAAGCCCAACAATAAACATTTTAAATTCCTATCATTACCAGTTCAGTAGTGCTTCTCAGTTTCCAAGAGGAGGTCACCAATAATTTAATAACATCTTAATTGAGAATAAGAGATACTTACTCGATGGATTTCCAACAAAGTTTGTGATCAGTACATATGAAATAATTGACTTGTATAAAACCATTTAACATAGCAAGAGTTGTTCTTTCAAGTTGCAACTAGTTCACATCCAATACACCCAAGTCCTCCACCATTGATACTTGTATAACTTTAAAGATGACAACATTGATGATACAAATATCTAGTAATTAACCATTTCCTTGATTCCCTGAACTGTATTTGGTTTTTCGGTAGTTCAAATAAAGATTCTCTAACTTTATCCTTCAATATCCAACATCATCATTTAAAACCCACACACCTGATTGAAACAACTCCAAACTCTTCAAAGAACAACATATAAATTAAATAAAAGATTACAATTGATGATTTTTATACAAAATAATTATCAAATTACGTAAAACCCAGAGTGTATCATGATGTGTCCCCTTCCCCAAATTCTTCCCAAAACAGATTAAACTTTTCCGTTTCCGGTTCGAGTTTTTGTTTATTTTTCCCGAAAATGATTTAATAATTTCGCAAAAATTTCGCAAAACTTTGGTTTGAAAAAAAAAAAATGGATCGGTTCAAAATTCAATTCGTCGATGGGAAAAAAAACCTCGAACGAAAAAATTTAAAAAAAATGAGGATAAAATACACTCAAAAAAACAAGGAAAGGAATTGATGAATTGACTATTGAATATAGACTATGTAATTGACATCTACAATTTCAAATCACCAACTATAACTCTTCCCAAACTCCCTCTATTCCATCGGATATAACCCTCAACGAATCCCGAGTTATAAGAAAGTAGCTCATTCTTGTCGTTATCAGTTGCAAATACCGTTTCTGCCGTAAACCGTCACACATTACCCCATTGGGATGGCAGCCCACCACATCCAGCAGTGGCATTACCGCATTGGGCAATGTGTGTCGGTCTCGTTGCAAACTTTATCAAATTTATATAAAGACCTTTTCTCCCCTGGTTTTCTCGACGAAATGTTTTTCTTTGCAATTGGAAGAGCGTATTAACACTTTTACTACACTTTTACATCTCATATACAATAAAATGCTTCCAGCTGGTGTTATTTTAGTCTTCGTCTTGATCTTCTTGATTGGTGAGTATTGTTGAAGCACTGAGAGTTCGAGTTATGGCTCTTGATGATGTTTTATACCTCGAGTACTAACAAGTTCTAGGTTGTGCCGTTTTTGGTGTTGTTGTTGCCAATGCTTTGAAAAAAAGAAGAAGAGCTTTACAAACTTTCTAAGTTGCTTCCCAAGAATGTTTATCTAGCGTATTTCATCACCACCATCACTTTTTTTTCACCAATGTTCGTTTTTTCTTATTCCATTAATGATTAAAATAATAATTATTTGCATCATCATCTTTTCACAACAAGAGTATTAAAATTAAAGAATTTTTTGTTTATTATTATTTTTCCTAGATGAGTGAGGCTGCTTTTTTTTTTGTTTTTGTTTGTTAAATTTGATCAATATATCATTAATTGGGATTTCCTCTAATTCCACTGGTTGTAATAGATTAATATACCCGAAATATACAAGGCCGTTTAAAGATTTTCTACATGAATGAATTGATTAATTGTACCTTTATGCTATTCCTCTTCAATCCCTTCCTCCTCTGTTGAATCTTTTAAGTATCTACTTTGATAAATTGCCAATAATGCTAATAAACTTAATAACCACCAACCTATCCAAGCAATTTGAAATTTTTGACCCCATGACATTATAAACCCCCAGATTAAAGGGCCTGAACATCTTGCCAATGCACTAACAGATATCGTGGCACCATTAATCATTGCTCTATGTTTTGGAGGTGATGAATTATGAACAATTAATAAAATTTGTGGGAATGAAATTGAAGTACCTAAAGTTTTCAAACAAGTTAAAGTATAAGCTGCAATTTTACTCAATGTTTTAAAATCACCGAAAAGCACAAGGTATGGGACTAGGAAATAAACAATTGGGAAAATCTTGATGAAGTTTTTATAAGTTGTTAAACAATCATAATTTCTATCAACATATGGGAAGACGAACAGTACAAAGACAACACCAAGTATACCTGTTGATGATAATAATTGACCAGTATCTTCAGATGAATAATTTAACCCACCAACTATCTTGAAGGGGAATTTGGAAATCAATTCACCAGTTTTAGATTTAGCAATATCATAAGCTAGGAAAATTGGTAAGAACTCATCATGAACCACAATATGTAAACTCATTATGAAGTTACAAACCACTGCATAAAAGATATGTGGAGTTAATAATTCTTTATAGTTGATTTCATCTTCATCTTTCACTTCATGTAATGAATAAGTTCTTATCAATGCAACACTTTCCCTTCTTGTCAACAGATGACCTACTGATGTAATTGATTGTTCATCATCACCTTCATCATCTAATAATGCAGTCTCTTCATCAATCTCTGCAGGTGATGGGGGAGTCTCTCTGATTTGATTCTTGTGCCATGCTCTTTTCTTTGGTTCAATCTTGAAGACATGTCTCTTTATAGCATCACCAAACTCCACAAATGGATCATATCTATATTTATGTTTATAATGAGTCTCTTCAAGGAAGAAAATTGCAGTGATCATACTAACCAATAGCAACCCAGAAACAAACAAATTTGGTAATGCATATGGATATTTCTTAACTAATGGTTTCAAAAATTTAAACCTTGAGGAATCACCACTTAAAAACCCACCAATTAAAGGACCCACAACACAACCAATTTGGAAAATTAACGGCATTGTAGAGAACGCCAAAGCTTGGTGTTTCCTCTCCGTCGCGACTTCACCAATCATTGTTCTAATAACTGCAACATTCCCATTCAATAACCCCATAAGTGATCTAGCCGCTAGGGCATAATAATAATTCTTAGCAAAACCCAATAATAACAAACTTGCAATCGAACCTGTCAAGCCAATGATTAAAGTTGGTTTACGACCATTCTTATCTGCGAATTTCCCCCAGTTGAAACTTGTGAGGACTTGACAAAATGCAAATATTGAAGATAAATAACCTGAATATTTTGAAACTTCAGCTTCATTCTGTGAGATTCCAAAATCTTTAACCATGAAATAGACATATGGGAACAATGAAGTGAATGCGATGGGTTCAGCGAATCGAACACATGCGATGACAAAGATTTGGGACCAGGGGAACCCTTTCATTTGGGTTCTGAATGATTCTTTAGGGTTGGGCATATTTGATGATTATGATGTACTAGGGAATGTTGATGATGATGAATGACTGATTGATGGTGATTTTTATAATACCGATGGAGTGAAAATGTTTTCAGTATAGGCAGTCATGTGAAGAGACAATGGTTGTATTGCAGAGTGTGGTTTCTAAGGTGAGTTGATTAGTTGATTGAAGCAGCCACAAGAAGAGCTTTTGATGTTCTGTGAATTGGATTGAATCAGATCCACAGTGGTCGGGAGAGATGCCGTATTGGGGGTGAGATCCGAAGGAGTTTAGTGAAGGTGATACAGTTCTTAATTGTAGTTATAATAGTTAAAAGGTAATAAGTAATTCGTTAGTTAATTCATTTAATATCACTTTCTTTAATTAATATTTCTTTATTCTATTCATTTTTATAAGTCTAGTGTTGTTTGTAATTTCTATTGCACCGAGTTTCTCACCATAGGAAAAAGACAGATTCTGAAAATGTCAATGAGCTGTTCATAATACAAATTACATCAAATTACATCAAATCACAACCATTTACACTCTATTAATACACTACACAATGAACAACCAACTCGTGGTCATTTCTGGTGGTACTGCTTCCAACTCCCTAGTCAACCTGTTCCAATCCCTTTCCCCAAACATCACCTACATCTTGCCAATATCTGATAATGGTGGTTCAACTTCAGAGATCCTTAGAGTCCTAGGAGGTCCAGCTATTGGTGACTTACGTTCCAGAATAACAAGGTTGATTCCTGATGAGGGTTTCAAAAACTTGCTAAGTTATAGATTATCTGAAGATGGTGATGAGGCAAAATTAGAATGGACTTCAATCGTGGAAGGTCAACATGAAATTTGGAATGGGTTAGAAATTCAATGTAAAGAAATGGTTAGATCTTTTTTAATCCATGTTCATATGGAATTATTGAAAAAATCAAGAAATCCATCAACAAATTTTAAATATGAAATGGCTAGTATTGGGAATTTATTACTCACTGGGATTAGATTATTTGTTGGTTCACTAGATAGTGCAATTGAATTAATATTAAGAATGACAAGAATTTCACCAAATATTAAAATATTGCCATGCTTAAACACAAATTATACTTATCACATCTCTGCTAAATTGCATAATGGAGATATAATCACTGGTCAATCTCAAATATCTCATCCAAATGAACCAATCTCCACAATATTAAGTTCCTCCACTTCAATCCATAAAATTTATGATCCAGTTATAATTCATGAAGATATACCTTATCAACATCCAGATTTGAATATATCTCAATTACATTTCTCCAAAAATGAAAACCAACCATTGAAATCTCCAATTGACAAGATTTTTTATATAAATCCATATGGTGAAGAAATCCATCCACAGGCAAATTCAAGAACTATTCATAGTATTCATGACTCCCAAACATTAATCTATTCAGTCGGTTCATTAATGACAAGTACAATCCCTGTTATAATCCTAAAGGGAATAGGAATGGCAATAAAGAAAAGCTCTGCAAATAAGATCTTGTTATTGAATGGAGATTATGATCGTGAAACATTTCGTTTAAGTGCCCTGAATTTCATTGAAACTTTATGTGGGGCTGTTAAATATAGTATTGATGATGATAGAGTCTTATTGACTTATGATGAAGTTGTTACTCATTTAATCTATATGGAGGATTCAGAAATTCCTGTTGATGTGGAGAAAATTTCATATCTAGGGATTAAATGTATTTCAGTACCAAAGGATAAAAAATTGAATGAAAATATAAATGTGTATGATTTATCGAGTTTACAAAATTCATTGAAAACATTAATACATTAAACAACTTATCATGATCTATACTTTGGTGGAATATTTTGTAAAATGATGCGACTTTCTAATTCTTCATCACTCATTTTGGCAGCATTAGGATCAACCTCATGTTCAATCTCATGTTCATGATGCAATAACTCATGCTCAATATCCTCCTTATGAATGATTTTAATATCTGGATCTTGATCCTTATGATACTTATTCCAATGATGCACCTCGTACTCATGTTCAAAATCTCCATGATGTCCAACTCCAACACCTAAATCTGGGAACTTCCCACCTTTCTCAGCAAACTTCAAATACTCATCCAGCGTAACCTTCTCATCACTATCACTATCCAACAATTTCAAAATCTTACTAACAATCTCCCTCTTAGTCTCAGCACTAATACTCTCTGAATCATCATGACTACCCAACCCATCACCTTTCCCAACAACTTCATCCCTATGCAACCCATACGCGTTCAAAATATCATCTGAATCCAAATACTTCTTATTCTTCGAATCATGCAACGTGAAAAAACTCTCTGGATCGTATTCATCCAACCCATGCTCGGCCTTCATGTGCCATTCTTCCCAGGATAGACCCTGTGGTGGCTTCTCCTTGAGGTCTGTGTTTGCAGAGCCATGGGAACTCCCACCGTGGGCTAAGGATAGGGATATGATTGATGCTAGTGGTAATAAAGTTGTTCTTCTCAGTTTCATCGTTGCTGTTGTTTTTAGAATAGTTGTGAAGTTGAGTTACACTCCGAATTGATTCGAATTGATGAGTTGTCGAGATTCGCGAAATGGATTACAGAGCTGTCAATATTCATCGGGTTTCTAATAGTAAATGTTGATGAATTGAATTAAAGAGGTTTGGAATAGGTGGGAAAGGGTAATTCAAGGGTGAGTGTGGTGTGAGTGTGAAGGTTTGGGAATGAATTGATTTGGTGGTGAGTATCAGAAATACCAAATGCTTTTGCAGAGCTTGAGAAAGATTATATCAGATGTCAAGGCCTGGAAAGCAGGAGACTGGGAACCATATATTTATTGACTTATAAATAGTTTCATTTCCTAGTTCAGATACATATCCATCAGTCATTAACCAGTCTTTTATATCAAATTCTATCATAATTTCACTGTTGTGTTGTATATAATATTGTGGAATTGGATACTCGAAGGAAGTGAAACTCTTTTCACTGGACAACGAGTAATAACATATAACATGACCAGGCAAGAGGGTGGGAGGGCTAAAGATTCTTCATACACATAAATTGTATTTGATGTATTCTAATGTTGTGTCTTCAGCTGATATTCATATTTTATAAGTGATTAATGGTTTCAATTTGTACGTAGTTCAGTAATAACTTTTACAACTCTCCAGAAACTTCTTCTCAATCGATGATATCATCACACTTCCCTTTATAATATTCCACCTTGCCAATTGTTCTGTTTGACACCGTTTTTTCCAATTATCGATTGTGGCAGTGAGCAACCATTTAATTGTTGGCGCTCTTAATCGGAAATGAAGCTTGAAATTCAACAAAAAAAACTTGATTCAACACAATATAAATAATTGTAAACATCTCAGAATTTGACTTAAACTTCTTGATCCATCATATGAGAAAGAGCTTTAAATGTCATGAGATACCAGATTAATCTTTCCAAGGGGGGTGAAGCATATGAACACTAGAATCTAGTTATGAAGAGTAGACCACCAAAATACAACAACATAGATACAAGTCCAAATGAGTCAAGACTCAAGATCCAACCAGTTCCTTATGAATCATTTCCAATACTATTAGGTCTCCAAGTTTAGGCCATACAACATCAACCACCACAGACTGTACATCCAAAGTATGCCCTTGAAAGCCCTAATTACAGAGAATGAAGCATCAAGGACTAATTAACCATAAACTCAATTTTACCCAACAAATTCTCAACACCCAAACCCAAGCTCACACACTTTCCTTCCTCCTGCTTGATCTCACTTCCAAGAACGTCAATTTCCCAGGGAAACCACCAAATTTGATGCAATTACTGATTGGTCAGTTTTAGGAAATTTGTCGTATGGCACATACTAAATTTTTTTTTCACCAGTCAAAGAAACCAAAAAGAAAAAAAAAAAATTTAATCCGTGTGTTTATGTTTAGGGAAAAGCCGTTTCTGATTGAAAACAGTCAACTTTCACGGACTTGAGCTGCCTGTGAAATGACTGGGCTTGATGATTATGGAGAGTGCTTGGTTTGAATGGGTGCAATCAGTGCTTGGTGCTCAGTATTGACGGTCAATCCTATTGTCATCTATTTGACAGGTTGTTATAGGTTCAATTATGAATAAACTTCACTCATCAGAAGATGAACTATTCTTTTATTCTGATGCACCACTTCAATCCGGCTTTCCAAATGTGCTTTTTCTGTATTTGGGAAATCATATGTACCTTTTGAAAATTGTTGAGCTGCTGAAAGAAATCATAGGAATTCATACACACAAACAGATTGAAACCTTTCATGCATTTATGCTTACGACTTCTGCAGTCCATTTAAACTGTTGAAGGTGTGTATATAATGATGAGTGGGCCCTGATTTTAATGCTTTTTTTGGCTTGGTGTTGTTGAACAATAGAACCAGCTGTCAATACAAAATGGATGCTCAAACAATTGCTTCATTATTGAAGCCAATGAATTCTACTCAAATCATTTCAACTTTGACCACTTTTGAAAAATCAGGTTTAAACATTTCTCAAGTTGATATTCCAAAAGTTTTGTCATCTTTAAACGTTACACAAATTGAAGGTTTATTACAATCAAATTCATCTACTGTTGATGGGTTATTAACTTCATTATCACCAGTTCAATTAGTCACCATTTTAAACAACTTCCAAAATGTCACTTCTTCTTTATTCAACGCTGCTTCAAACGCATCTAGTCCAGCTTTAGCAGGCCAATATATGGGTCATGGTAAAACTTTATTAGGTTTATTCTTGAATAAAATTAATAACGTCTTTACTACATCTCAATTATTAGGTGTTTTCAAAATCTTATCTGGTGGTGCTGCCTTAGGTACTGGTTCCAAGAAATTGTTAACAATTGCTAAAGATATGATGAATGGATTCACTGGTGGATTAGGTGTTAGTGTTGGTATCCCATCACGTTTATTAAATTTGGTTGAAGCTTATCAACCTGCTGAATTTGGTGATTATCCAACTACTAAAGATATCGCACCATCTTCAATCTTTATGGCTATTTTCTTCATTTTCACTTTATTACATTTAGGTATCTTCATCAAGAATTTTTCATTAGGTCATAAATTTTACATCAGTTTAGGTTTGACAATTTACTCTTTGGTTCGTGCTTTAGGTTTCTTGTTGAGAATTGTTTGGTCAAAAGATGTTACTAGAATTACCACTGGTTTAGTTTCTATGATTTTCATTGTTTTACCAACTGCTTTCTTACCGGGTTTGAATTTGATTTTAGCTCAAAGATATTTCACATGGAGACATCCTGTTCATGGTTCAAGAAAAATCTTTATGACTTTAATGTACTTGATTTACTCTGTTGTTATTGCTGTTGTTGTTATGACTATTATTGCTGCTTGTGTTCAAGTTAATTATTTCTTAAATGATCATCATTTCAAAATGACTAAACAAGTTATTCAAGCTTCTTCAATTTTAATCTTGATTTATTCATTATTAGCTGTCATCTTAATTGGTGCCTCATACATTGTTAAACCAACTAAATCTGATGGTGAAATTCTTACTTATCAACCATATTGGATTAAATCATTTGGATTAACTTATTTTGTTCCAAAAGGTCAAGCTGCTAAAGAAGCTAGATCTGTTCCAAGTTCCAAAAAACATGCTATTAGAGTTATTCATTCTTCTGAATACCATTATGATACCACCCATTCTGAAGAAGTTACCGAAACTAAAACTTTAAAACAAAACAATTCAATTATTATCATTGCTATTTCAACCCTTTTAGTTTTCATTGGTGATATCTTCCGTTGTGTTTCCACTTTCATTGACCAATACAAATACGAACAATCATGGATCTTTAAACCAGTTGTTATGTATGTTATGTTTGGTGCTTTAGAAACTATTGTCAACTTGTTATACATTCTTGGTAGAATTGATTTAAGATTCTATAAACCAGATGCTTTGAAAAACGTTGAACATGATGTTGAAGAATCAGTTCAAGATCAAGAATCAAATGATCAAGATGAAAAAATTTCTGAAGCTAATACTAATTGATTTTGACCAAGATTCAAAATGTTTCTTTATTCATGTCTATACCTGTTTATATGACCCTCTTTTTAATAACTAATGTTTAATAATTGAAACTTAGATGTAGAAAATTGCTAAATTATTCAATATCCACACTATTTAAACCAATTGACTGCTAATAAAAAGCCATAAATCAAGATAAAAGGTTTAAGTTTACCTATAACAATCCAACATCCCAACACCACCCACTAAAAACCCTAACCGGTCGGGTAAAACTCTTAATTCGCGAACTTTTTCTGGTTCAACGTCCATAAAAAAAATGGAAAACTTCATCAACTTTTAAACCTTTTGATATTTGTAAAGTACAACAAACAATAAGGAAAAAGTATGTGATTTTTTACCAATCCCTCGAAATATTACACAATTGAAAGAGTATAAGAAATTTTCATGATGAAAAAAAATTACACAGACCTGTACTAATCTCATTCTTACGAGGGTGAGAAGTGCGGATAAATAATTGCCTTTACTGACTGTTTCTTTATACAAATCAATTTTTGATATTTAGAGTTTAACGTTTCAAGATGATTGTGTTCTAACTAATATTCTAGTATCATTTACTATATATCTAATAATATAGAATTTGTCCCAAAAAACTTGATTCTTGTAGCCTATGTATCGCATCATTCTATAAATTTGAACTTCAAACCTGAAAGTTATGAATATTGGAAGCTAATTGAGTAAAAAGTAATAGCAAATAAGCCTCAAAATTGTTGTACACCTAGTACTAGGTACCTAAGATGGCTTTCGTTCTGTAGTTGTCCATTTTTTATTCTCACCGCAGAGGTCTTAACGTAAATATATACTTCAGTACTCTACACAGTTCATTCAATTTCAAAAACTACAAACTCCAATTTTTATTAAACCGTAAAAATTTTAAATTTGATGATACATGAGTGGGAAACTATTAAACAATCTATTTCTTAGCAGATAATCTTCTTAAGTAGAAAGCTAATTCTTCACCTTCCAAAATGTAACCATCAGCTCTACCTGATTGACCTGGTCTTGAAGAAATAGCAGCGTATAATCTACCAGCACCGAATTGAGCATCAACAGCATGTTCGATTTTAGCTTGTTGAGATCTTGAAGCTAATTTTCTTTCTAATTTTCTGGATTTTTTAACTTCTTCTTCATCAGCAGCTTTAGCTTGACCCTTCTTTTTACCTAATGAAGCACCGTAGTGAGTTTCATACCATTGTTTGAATGGAGCAGCATCGATTTGGACAATAGCTGATTTGGTTAAAGTGTTGGTTCTAACCAATTCATTGTTAGATGGATGGTAAACAACACCAACAATTCTGGTTTTTCTAGCAACACCTTCTGAGGCCCATGAAAAGTTACCAGTTTCAACTCTTAAAGCTCTGAATTTTTGGTTACCACCTCTGGTTCTGACTGAATGGATACGTTTAGTACCAATTTTGGTGTTAGCACCTTGACGACCTAATTCAAACTTTCTCTTCTTTCTGAATTGAGCACGTTTGGCACCAGTAGCGGCCCTTTTGTGACGAGAATCTCTTGAAATACCCATTTTGAAATATTACCTGATAGATGTAGTTAGTATTATTGATTCTTATTGATTTGAGATTCAGTGTAGTTATTGAAAAGAAGTTTTCTTGATGAATTAAAAAATTGTTGAAGATGGATATTGCCAGTCTTGTTTCCTCAAATATATATATTCCTTATTCTCTTCTTCTTTGTATTTTCTTTCTTTCTTCCCACTTGATCTCTTTCTAGTATTATGACTTACTAAAAGGTATTGATCCTTGATGTTGATACACTATCTCTAATGTTAAGAAGAAAGATTGTGGTTTTTAATTTTTCATAAAAGAGTCTTCCCAACTGCCAGACACCAACCCTCGACGACTTTTTTCTTTCTTTTGTCACGGCCACGTCTCTGGTGCTGGAGGGGGCGTTCGCGCTAGGCAGAGACTCTGTCTGGGAACCCAGGCAGGGCGCTAGCCTCTAGGCAGGGAGTCGCGAAAGATGCAAAAAAGTTGAGTGGGTTTGTGAAGTGGTGTTGGGGTGTAAGAAAAAAAGCGAAAGTCATTTAGACCTAATGGGAGTCACCTGACATATGAAGATGACGTTTTTAGGGCTTGATAATTTTTTTTTCAAAAGTTTCTTTTTGGTTAATGGCAAAGAGATCAAAAGACCTTTAACTAACACCATCAAGTGGTTTCAACTAAAGACAGTTCAACAGAAGTATCACAATGTCTTACTACGACCAAATTGAAATAGAGGACATGACATTTGACCCTGTCACCCAACTATTCACATATCCTTGTCCTTGTGGTGATAGATTTCAAATATTTATTGATGATTTACAAGATGGTGAAGATGTTGCAGTTTGTCCAAGTTGTTCACTAATGATCCAAGTTATATTTGAACCAGAAGATCTGGAGGAATATTACCAAGAGATGAAGGATGATAGTGTGATGGCTGAACCTATTGCTGCTTAAAAGTATCAATTAGCATGAGAGAAAGAAGAAGATATCATAACAAGTCCGGTGTAAAAAATAGTGTGTGTACTTGTCACTACAGAAAAAGGAAATCTGCATTAATAGCTTCTGAGGATAGGAATGCTACTGTATCATATTATCATTTCACGTACCAAGTGAATAATTTTGTATTTGTATTTAGGTTTAAAAGGTTTTGGGTATAATTAAAAAATGGATTGTATTAGTATTACTTTGCACTGTAGCATATCGAATATTCTCCCAAATTAAACAGCTCTTTTTGGACTTCAAAGCTCACAAACGGCTACACCATACAAATCCATCCACCAACCAACTCATCTACAATATCATCTCCTTATCGCTTCTCGCTTTTAACGAGACCTTTATCATTAAAATGCGTAAATTCCCGAGCCATATAAATTTTATTGTAGAGGTTTTTTCTGGCCGTATCAAAAACTTGACCGTTTACTGATTTGCCGACTTTAAATCATCATGGGTATAAAATAAAAACAATGTAGCCTTTCTATCCTAAACCCATCTCATCTTGTTTATCCTGAAAAAGATTTAACACAATGTCTGAAGAACAAGCTGATCCTCAACAACTGAAAATTTCAACCTATCTACCAGATACCCCAGCACCTCGTCCAATCTCTCCACCTCCACCATCCCATTTGAAAAGAGTTGGTAGACCTTTAAGACATGTTCAATACATTCCAACAAAGCAATTGGTTTATTTTTCCAAAAACAAGGAACCTACATTCACCTATGATATCAAATACAAAACACCAATCAAATCAAACAATGTTGTTGTTCAAATCAAATCCGTGGGGTTAAATCCTGTTGATTTGAAAATTCGTAATGCTTATTCTTCAAATTTTAACTATGAAAGAGGTATTGGTCGTGAATATTCAGGTGTTATAGCCGCAGTTGGTGATAAGTACAAGACAACATGGAAAGAGGGTGATGAAGTTTGTGGGATTTATTTCCATCCGAATTCTCTTGGAACTGTTTCTTCAGATGTTAAAATTGATCCAAGTGTTGATCCTATTGTTAAGAAACCAAAACAGTTATCATGGGAAAAAAGTGGAAGTTGGCTATATACTTTTGGTTCTGCATGGCAAATTTTGAAACAAGTTGAGAAAAAAATCTCAAAAGATTCAATAGTTTTAATTAATGGTGGTGCTTCAAGTGTTGGTTTGATGTGTATTCAGCTATTGAAGCATTATTATAAATTGGATAATATCGTTGTGATATGTTCAGGTTCTGCAATCAAATTAACTAAATCTGTTGGTGCTAAATTGGCTATAAACTATACTGTTAATTCAGATTTGCCAAAAGTTTTACAATTATTAACCACAACGGGTGTCTATAGAGATTATGACTCTGATGGAACTCAATTTGAATCTCGTGATATACCAGCCAAGAAAATCGATGTCATAATTGATTGTGTTGGTGGTTATACATTGATGGAGAAGGTTAATGATTATTTAACAAAAGGTGGTTCATATATAACGACAGTTGGTGATTATAAATCTGATTATAGAAAAGATGTTTATAATTCTTGGAATAATCCTGCAATGAATGCTCGTACAATGTTTGGTTCAATTTGGAGTTTGAGTTATATTCCATTCCATTTCAATCCAAAACCTAATGATGAATGGTTACAAGTTGGTGTTGATATGTTGGAATCTGGGGAAATTGATAATATTATTGATTCTGTTTATGATTGGAGACAATATTCAAAAGCTGAAGCCAAGTTGAAAAAAGGTCATGCTCATGGTAAAGTTGTTTTGAATATTGAAGATTTTTAAGGTGTTTTGTGTGTTTTAGATTTTAATTAAATGTTAATGTAATGGAAAGGGGGAAAAGCGTAGACAAACTACAAGTCAAAGTTTATGCTCATATCACTCCATAAAACAATATCTATAAAATGTACACATCATAATTATCATATCCATCCCTAATTTATATAACGAAACAAACCCAGAGCCACTGCAATAGCCAAAACATAATACACAAAGTTAGATTTCTGACCTTCAACGGCCCTATTTCTAGCCTGTTCATATCTTATTCTATCTTCTGGATCTAATGTACTTGGATCAACAATTTCCTCAGGTTTATTATCATTTGCTAACTTTCTCTTCTTTTCATCTTCAATTTTTGCTTCATTTTTATCCCATTCATCAATCTTTGTTCTAGTTTCATCAACTAAATCACTAAACTCCCTCAAGAATCTTTCACTATTTAAGTTAAAAGTTAAACTAGCTTTTGCAAACTTCTTTTTGGATTCATCCCTAGTTCTTATACTACCTGTAGTATCCTCATCACCAGTCATGAAACTTAACAACCCTGTCAAGATAGTGGCAACACTCCAAGCAGGATTCCACAAATCTGGATGATAATCACTCATACTTAGACATAATCTAGTATTTGGTTGGAAACGACCACTGGGCGTGATCATCTTAATCGCAGGTGGTTTGAAAGGGTATTCTGAAGTGAACATTAGGGTACCATGATATTGACCACCAGCATATGGTGTATCTGGTGGGCCTGAAATTAGATAGTGCCATTCTAAAATATTACGTTCCGAAGGATGTGCTATGATAAATGGAGGTGGGTTTTCCACCATTGATTTGTATTCTTTTGTGAGTCTTTTATGAGCTTGTTTTGTGGCCATGGTTTTGTTTTTTGGATAATGTATTGGGTATTTGGTATTGTGGTTTTAAGCTAGTTTGAGTGAATGTAGTGTAATGAATAAATGGGTCGTTGTTATTCCTCTTTAATTGAAGGAAATCTGATTTGTGTCTTTTTTGTTGAGTTTGGCGATTTTTTATTTTTACAAAACGCATTCGCGATATTTTGTTATGGACACTCGACATTTAACCATTATCTACGACAAAATTGAGATCTTGGCCATTTAAAGAGAGTTTATTTAAAACAAAGGTCGTTAAAGGATATTCTATTATTTGAAAAGTGATTTTGACACATGATTCAGTTGTTTAAAGGACTTTGGAATGCTGTAAATTAGTTCCTAGCTGCCATGAAATTCAAATATAATTGGTATACATCGATCCTATCAGCTTCATCAACGTCGAACGCATATCAGTTCAACAATATAGTTTCATATTGTACAATAATATAACATTGACTACTAGTATAAATAATAAGCAAATTTACCTTCAAAGAGATGCAGATATCATTGAAATATGATTAATATTTAAAAGAATCAGATGACCTACTATATTTGTAAATGACTTGAAAGTATTTATTTTTGACCTATATAAATAATATGCAACAAATTTTGAAAGAATGCAAAAGAAAACCAATGAAAAAAATTAAAGGAAAGTCCCATTAACCTGAAAAAACGTGAAAAGAAAACCAAAAAGATTAAACGTGAAAAGAAAATAAAAAATCATAAAAGAATAGAAGGCATTAGAAATCAAGTTAGCTTGAAATTAGCTTAACATTTGACTAAGTCAACAATTTCTAAGTGGATTGGATGACATTGTTCACCTAATGATTCATCATATAAGTTGTAGAAGTTACCTGATAAACATTGGTAGAAAGTGGAAACGTTACCAATAGCTAAGTTACCATCTTCAGTGATAGACCAACCAGCAGCGTAGATGGCACCGGCTTGTGGTGGTGGACCATCAAATTGGAATTGTCTGTTGGCAACAATTGAACCAATACGGCCATGAGCATCTGTTAAAACGGAATCTTTCAAAGTTAAAGCTAATGATGAATCAGTTAAACAAGAACTTGATTGAACGTCAATACCTGAATCTTTACCTGATGAACTTTCGGTGGCTTTAGCTGATGAAGCAGTTGAAGTAGCTTGGACTTGACCATCACCAATTTGGGAGGCAACATCAGTGGTTTTAGTAGTAGCTTGGATTTGACCATCACCAATTTGTGAGACAACTTGAGCAGTTGAAGTAGTGGCTTGGATTTGACCATCACCGATTTGTGAAACAACTTGAGCAGTTGATTTTGGAGCAGCAGTTGAAGTGGTAGCTTGAATTTGACCATCACCAATTTGAGAAACAACTTGAGCAGTTGGTTTAGCAGTTGAAGTAGTGGCTTGAATTTGACCATCACCAATTTGAGAAACAACTTGAGCAGTTGGTTTTGGAGCTGGAGCAGTTGAAGTAGTGGCTTGGATTTGACCATCACCTATTTGAGAAACAACTTGAGCTGATGGTTTAGCAGTAGCGGTGGTAGCTTGGATTTGACCATCACCAATTTGAGAAACAACATCTCTTTTAGCTTTTGGAGCAGCAGATGAAGTAGCAAATGGAACAACAGCAATACCAAAAGTTTTGGTGTAATCAGTAACAGCACCAGATGGAGCTGGTTCTTTTGGAGTTAAAGTAGCCCATGGTTCAGATGGAATGTAAGCAGCAATTGATGAACCAACTAAGGAAGCAGCAGTCAATAAAGAGTATTTGTATTGCATTGTAGATGAATAATAAATTGATTGAGATTAGAAAACTTGATTTCTTTGATGATGAGATTACCAAAAGAAAAGATGTAAATCATTGGGAATATCACCTGTATTTATACACAAAGCCCCCTCAACGGTTCATCGAGGATTGGTGATGATTTTGGATCTAAAATCTCAAATCACCTTGGGCTAAAAATAACCACCTGCCATCGTTTAATTACATGCATATTATTACTATGCCGAATTGGGAAGTACGGGACCAAGCCATCGCGGATTGTGTGGCCCGCTCCGAGAATCCAAGATCCCAATTTGGCCTTTATTGCCCGATCTGGAAACAAGTAAACACCAGTTACGCTGGATCAATTTAATTACGTGCATGGAAGGTTCATTAATTAATTGGAGATTACTGCCCTGGTGTGTTGGCAAAGTAGGTGTGTGAAAGCTGGGCTAATGATGGCCTAGTTATCCAGCTTGTTCGGTGTTGATCGAGTGTATGGTGATGTGAATCTCCAGAGATATTCAAGTCGTTAATTCTACGAGCTCAATTGATATTCATTACTTGTAGTTGCGACTTTTAGTTCATATATGATTGTGTAAATCAAAGAAACCTCCAGTTGGTTGTGAAATTTGAACATGGTTTTTGCAAAAGGCGATCTTCATCAGCCCGCGAAAACACGTCGACGTCGAAGTTATCGGGACGTGGAGTTAAAAAATTTATCCCTTGTGGCGAACTGATCCTAGCAATCAACCAATGAAATGAGAGTTGGACAATGCTCTTTGGTCTGAAATTAATAAGGTGTCGAGCAGCCAGCGCATGTGGTGACTTATTTAATTGTTAAGATGACTATCAGAGTTTATTATTAGGCTTGATCTGAACCAAGAATTCAACTCTATGACGTTGACATAAAGATCAATCAACTAGATAACCAGCTACCAAGACAATTTAAAGCTCGAGTGATTCATCAATTTATTCCCCGTAATCCCAATCCGGTTTGAAAGATGAAGGTTTGTCAATTGGTGGTCAGACTACAACTCATGGTTTTAGCTTTCCACTTTTAACGAACGCGTCGACGCCAGTTTATCCAAAGAAAATATGGTGGCATTGGGCATAAGCATATGATATTTCAGTCATTATTGGCTTATCTGACAATCTATTAACCATTAGTAATTTCAGCTAAACGAATCCACTACGTAATAGGCCTCACAAACTTACGATCTATTGTTGAGGTCTATTTTAAGCTCTCTTTTGAGGTCTGCTCGACGGCTCTTTTCAAGCTGCAAGTAATTTATATGCAGATGCATTTCGCGAGAGTTGATTTCGGAAGCGCGATTCCGATTCCGACAAAGAAGAGCTTGAAATTTTAGTTTGAACTTAATCTTGAACTCTAGAATGTATTGCACCAGGGGTTTAATGTCTGAGTATAATTAGCGAGGTATATCATCGTTTCTTTGACCTGAAATCATTGAGATCATGTCGATATTCAGAAGGCTGGAGGTCAGGTGGTTTGGCTGTTCTTGAGATAGTCGATTTCGATCTGTACCTTGATTAAACAAAGCTACACAGTTCACATTCTCGATATTGACAATTCAATGAGTCCCCAGCTATATTTAGTGAGGATGTGAACTTCTTGCTTTAGATCTTAAACCCCGGTTCAAAGATGTCATCGCTTGGAAAACACCAGCTTAAAAAACAAAAGATTTGATAATTCCATTAGAATCATCCTCTGACCTGGTACATGAATAGCCGTCTTTAGTCAACAATTAATACCAAATACTCAGAGCCACCTTTGCAACTCAACTGCTTTGTATCTCTCCGCTGGTCAATCTCAGGGGTGAAATATCAATCTCACAGCTACCATTTACAACGTTCACCGTCATATGATAGCCATTATATTACCCCAGCTGCTTAACCGTCAATATAATTGATATCCACTTTATTGGCCACTTGATCAAATATTCTTATCAGTGTACTCTCTTTCTGAACTTCAAGATTTGAATTCACCATTAAAACATCAATAGTAAATTCAATATGTATGTTCAGCCTCGGATTTCTATTACCTTCACGTGATAGCTCACGTGTTAGACCTCGGATTTAATTTTTATCAAGAAAAAAAAATTGGATGTAGGGAAGTAAAAAATGGTTCAATCAAAATGAAGTTCTCTGAGATTGAGGTCAACAGTTCTTATCCCTTTCTTCTAGACGAGTTCAATAGCTCATAAATACCCCAAATATATCACAATAATGACCACTTCACCAAATTCTATCAAATTATTGGCTGGAAATTCACATCCTGAATTAGCTGAAAAGATATCAAAAAAGTAAGGAAATTAAACACCTCTTCTATGCTAGTGTTGTGTGATTTTTGCTAACCTTTTACTCTTCTAGACTTGGTGTGCCCTTGAGTAAAATTGGTGTTTATCAATACTCAAATCAAGAAACTTCAGTAACTATTGGTGAATCAGTCCGAGATGAAGATGTTTATATTATTCAAACAGGTTGTGGAGAAGATGAAGTTAATGATTTCTTGATGGAATTACTTATAATGATTAATGCTTGTAAAACAGCATCAGCTCGTCGTATCACTGCTGTGATACCAAATTTCCCATACGCTAGACAAGATAAAAAGGATAAATCTCGTGCTCCAATCACTGCTAAATTAATTGCAAATTTACTTCAAACTGCAGGTTGTCATCATGTCATAACAATGGATTTACATGCTTCACAAATCCAAGGGTTTTTCCGTATCCCAGTTGATAATTTATATGCTGAACCATCAGTATTGAGATATATCAAAGAGGAAATAGATTATAAAAATGCTATTTTAGTCTCACCAGATGCTGGTGGTGCTAAACGTGTTGCTTCAATCGCTGATAAATTAGACTTACAATTTGCTTTAATTCATAAAGAACGTCAAAAGGCAAATGAAGTTTCAAGAATGGTGTTGGTTGGTGATGTTAAAGATAAAATTTGTGTTTTGATTGATGATATGGCTGATACTTGTGGTACTTTAGTTAAAGCTGCTGATACTTTATTGCAAAATCAAGCTAAAGAAGTTATTTCAATTGTTACTCATGGTATTTTCAGTGGGAATGCTGAATCAAAGTTAGCAAATTCCAAAATTTCAAGAATTGTTTGTACAAATACTGTTCCATTAACTATTGAAAATGATAGATTGGCTCATATTGATATAAGTCCAACTTTAGCTGAAGCTATTCGTCGTTTACATAATGGTGAGAGTATTTCATATTTATTCACAAACGCACCACCTGTATAAAATTCCATATCAAAATCATTTATCATATTTCTCATATTGTGGGACCCAATATTGACGTAGTGGTTTATGTTGAGCACCTAACTTTGAAATTTTAAAAACTTCATCATCAGTTAATTCAAAATCCCAAATTTGTGAAGATCCAGTAATTCTTTCGGGTTTAGAAGAAGTTGTAACTGGTAAAACACCTGTTTGATAAACCCATCTTAATAAGACTTGACCTTGATCTTTACCATATTTCTTGGTTAATTCATCCAAGAAATCATAAAATTCACCGGTTTCACCTTTTCTTTCACTTAGTGGACCTAATGGGGCATAAGCTTCTAATAAGATATTATTCTCTTTAGCAAATTTATAGATACCTGGAGTTTGATTTTGTAAGAAGGCATTGTATTCAATTTGATTAACTTGAGGTTTAATTTCAGCAGCTTCCAAAATTTTCTTCAAATCTTCAACTGCAAAATTTGAAACACCAATGTTTTTAGCTTTACCTTCTTTGTATAATTGTTCAGCATATCTCCAAGCTTGAACAATATCATATTTCTTATTTTCATAGAATGGGTCATGGATCAAATATAAATCAACATAATCAACACCAATTGCCTTCAAAGAACTGTTTAAATGTTCAATTGGTGTCTCTGCAAATTTTGAATATTTATCGGTAATCCAAATTTGATCTCTTGGTTTGTTACTTTCTTTCAAAGCTTTAGCTAATTCAGGATATCTACTATAATTTTCAGCAGCATCGATATGAACGATCCCTGGGATTGATAAGGCATGTTTCAATTGACTAACCAAAGCTTCATTGATAGTTGGATCTTTACTAGCGTTGTACCATTGAGTACCTGTTCCAATGATGGAAATGGCTGGGATTTTGTTACCATTGGCTAAAGTGAAGAATTTTAAGCTCATTTTGAATCAATTGTATGATAATTGAAGGATGTGAATAAAATGTTTTATGAAGCAAAGTTGTTTTAAGGTGATAATGTGGCTCTTTTATATTACAAATCGGCCTTTTCTGGAAATCGGTAAAATGTGTTTAACGTCGGTGGTTTAAAAATGAGCTCAAAGCACGACAAAACGACACAAAATTTCGAAAACAATAAGCTGAAAATGATGAAATCAAGCTCAAGTGGTTCTTCATTTTGGTGAGATTTAACCATTGATTTCTATGGAATTTAAGTTCAGATCAAGTGCTAAGTCAAGTTAGCTTGATTTGGTCTAAAGGTCCGATCAACCACGGAGTCCCCTACTGAAGTGATAATCATAAACTGTATCATTAAACTATCATAGCATCATAAGTATATACAATAAATAAATAAATAAATAAATGAATAATCGTTAATCACATCATAAACGCATCTGCTCACGATTCCATCCTTCAGGATGTGGAGTCTTTAAACTGTATTCATCAGGTTGTTGTTCTTTTGGAACATCTTCAACTTTCAAGGCAAATGGGTTTCTATCCTTTTTTTGTTCCAAGTTGGCCAATGTATGGTTAACTTCTCTGTGTTTAGACTCATCAGCTCTTATTCTTTGAATCAAGTCTCTAAAAGTTGATTTTTCATTCAAATCAGTCCAATATAACCAAGATATTTCTGGTAAATTAACGTCATCAAATTTAGGTAATCTCTTGGAATCAATATCTTTGATCAAATGAGTATAGGTACTAACAGCTTCTTCCTCTAAATAACCAACAAATCTATGGCAATATCTTGGCTTGATTAGATAAACCAAAAAAAATAAGTTGGCGAAAACACCTTGACCCATATAGATAATGAATCTTGTGAACCAAGAAGGATTACCAATTTTTATAAAAGTTAACAAATGCATCCTTTCATTATAAGCTTCATCCAACAAAGTTTCAATCCAAGCCTTATCCCTTTTCAATAATCTTAACGAATGTAAATGGCGAATAAAAGCGGCAACCATACCAGGGACACCTGCAACACTTTCCAAGAAAATACATCTTGTTAACCATTTCTCTTCAGTCATTTCATAACGAGTACCTTCCCAAGATTTCAACATCCCATTAACATCCTTTGGTTTTTTATAACCAGTCACAAAATCAAAGGATGCTCTGCAGAATTTCACTCCACGATCAGCAATCTTGTCACCTATTGTCTTTGGTTCCCTGTGGACAAAATGAACAGCTTCACAATCTTCATCTGAATATTTCGGATGAGGAAATAATGGATGTGTAACATATTGGTTGTCTGCCATTTGAGGAGGTGGATTAACAATCAATTTTGTTCCAATATCAAATATACTTTTGGAGTTTGAATCCTTCAACTGTGGGGATGGTGATAACGTTCTCAGAACTCTAATTCCAACATTTCGAGAGTTTAAAATTGAACGATATTGATATGTTTTAATCATTTTGGTAATATTGTGGTTTGAAAATAGACGGAATAGGCACACAGCTTATTGGGACTGAAGGTGCATTTATATATTAAAGGAATGGGCTTTGGATGACTGGCCAACCTTTTTGAGATTTATTATTATTAGTGATCATCTCAAATCCCGTTTTGAACCAATCAAGAATCTTATATGTGTTTCACCAATAACAAAAATTGCTCTTAAACCACTCTGAGAAGCAAAAAATTGGTCTCCTGGTGCTGCCTGGGTCCATTCAAGTGAAACCGCTTTCCGTAAAGTTCAACATTACCAAACAACCAGCTATTAATCGAATCATATCATCGAAAACCATCATTTCTAAACCTCGAAACCATTCACCTCTCTTTTCTTTTGTCATCTTTCCATAGGCATGAACCGGCTAAACAACAGCTAGTTTGTGTCAATAGCAAAACTATTACCTTTCTTTATACTTTAGTTCTGATACATCTCAACAACGTCCAATCAAAACACAGAGTTTACTTTTAGTCGATTACTTAATTTCTATTGTTTTTTGTTCCCGATTATTGACGATGCTCAAAAGAAACGCGTTTTAGGGTTCGCGAAACCGTTGAAAGTAGTACATATAAAGACGCTAACGTTGATTTTGATTGGCTACTTTGGCGATTACCTAATTAGTTTCGTACTCTACAAACAAATTCATCCATATAATCATTAAAAGGTATTATTGGTTAATAAAAAATCTAATTATTATTCTTTTTAAACCCAAAACTCATACTCATTCTATTCTTCTTTTTCTCCTTCTCTTTATCTTCAACACTTCCCACTTTTGATTCTTTTTCCTTCTTTCTCCAAAATGAAGATGATGTTGATGTTGATTGTGGATTATTATTAGTTGGTGTAATTGGCTGTGGATTGGAAGGTGTTGGTGTTGGTGTATCTAATGTATTGGCATCATTAACATTTTTGGCCAGGGGAACTTGAGGCGCTGATATTGAGCTAGCAGGTGTTGATGTAGTTGTAACTGTATTTTGAGAAGATTTGGATTTCAATCTTGCAATGCTTGATAAACTTGGAGTTCTTAATCTGTTCTTATCTTGAGGTTCCACTACTGACACTGGAGGTGGTCTTATTGGTTTGTTGGTATCTGATGATATAGTTGAAGGTTGACTTGAGCTGATTGAATTATTATTTGAATTGACTCTAATCACCTTTTCTTGAATTTCATCCTTCTCGGAAACTTTAACATCCTCTTCAACAGGTTTATTAATAACTTGTTCATATTTCTCTTCTGAAATTTCTTGATAAAATAAAACATAAGCTGTAGCTAAATCAGGACTATCACCAGTGAATCTAAGCACAAATTTCTCATCAATCTTTTCCACGGTTTCATCATCAAATAATAACCAACCATGTTGAATAGTCTTCACTAAAGCAACATAATGACCATGATGAGGTCCACCACCAATATGTACAACAACTCCATAAAGTTGATAAAATTTCAATCCATCCTCTTTCTTTTCAGCAGGTATATCACTCTCTAGTTTAAAATATAATGGATATTTGATTTTTTGAAACAATTTAACATTCCGTTGTTGTTCTTCACTATATTTGAATCTTTTCAAATGTAAAGCCAATATTTTAGGCAATTTTCTTAATCCCATTTTTTTCTCAGCCTCTTGTAATGAATGACAATTATCACAATAGAATTTATTACTACCATTCAACATTTCACTTGCAGAAAATTGCTTTAAGCAAGTTTCCAAAGTTTCATTATCTGTTAAATCAATACTTAGATCCAAAAAAGTTTCATCACGACTAGAGACATTTTCACAAGTTAAACATTTTGTTTGATTTGTTAATAATCCTTCAAATAAATCATGTAGTGCATTTTTCCGACAATGATGCAAGTTATTAATCGTATCAATAACTTCATTCAATAAAAAATTCAAAAATTCATGAGCATCTTGATGCATTGTACTTCTAAATAATTCATTCTCTTTCTTCAAAGTTTCCACTAAATGAGATGGTGAAACAACACCTGTTTTAGATTCATGTTCAATCATACTTTCAAATAAGTCTTTCAATGCAGTGTATAATGAATTCTTCATGTTGTAATCAACTAATGAATGATCCAAGTTTATTATTGGACCTTTTTGTAATGCAGCTCTTTTTCTCGCATCAACATTTGCATTTACATCATCAACTTTACCAACAATAACATTATTAGAGTTTGATTTGATGTTGGGTATTGTTGTCACTGTTACATGTTGTCCATTTGGTTGTTGTTGTTGCTGTTGTTGTTGATCATGTACTTGGGCATTAGCATGTTCAACTTCTTCATCAGTTAAACTTTGCTTTTTATTTCTTCCGAAAAAACTTGAACTTCTTCTTCCAAATGACATTCTTATGTTCTTTATTTCATAGCTGGAGCTGTTATTGTTATTATTATGCTCATTTTCATTATTGTTTGCATTGGCAGTAACTGCAATGTGAGGTTTTAAGCCAGGCATGGATGATTTCCTTACTCTTGGTTGATTGATTTGTTCCCTTTTAGGATTTGAAAGTATCTCCAATCTAAAAGCTTTTGTATAGTAAAGACATTGAACAATTGAGTTACAATAACATGTGTTTCCAAAATTTTCCATACCAAAAATCTTATCAGATCCATCACCATATGGGAAATCTGGGTTGATGTCATTCATATCAAATATTTGAGCTTGAGAGTCTTTATCCTCATCTTCATTTTCTTCGATGATATAAACATCATGTTGTTTCTCCGGATGACTAGACACTGATGAGGAACTTGAATTGTTTTGATCTTGTTTAGATACATTATTGTTTGCTAGTATGGCGTTTGGTGGAGTTGTGGATGATGACAAAATAGGATCCTTATCAGCATTATATGAGCTACCACTTAGCCATTTCTTTAGCGACATATTTGTCTTGTGCGTTGTGTAATAACTGTGAGCTGGGTAGTGTTTGAATTTCACTTGGATCAAATTCGTCGACAAATCAAACACAGAGATAGGCTATGATGAATTGGACAATAACAACTAGCAGTTGCAAAAAAAAAGAGCTTTGAGGTAGTGAAAGTTTTTAATGTTCTCCCTCTCCTTGTATTTGTTGAGATGTAACGCTTTTAAGCTTTTTGTTGGTGACTTGGCTGTTGAAATAAGGGTTGTTTGATTCTAAATGTAATCGGGGCAAAAGTGAACCTTAGGGGCAATTCTAGGTTTTCGAGGATAGATTGAGCCAGGTAAAGTGTTAAATGAGTGAGCCAAACCAATGGGATATGAGCAAATGGGGTCAATAGATTGTGTCTGGATAGGTTAGGATGGATCAATTGCGTGTGTTTTCAGTTGTTGAAGCGTGAATGAGTGAGTTTCTTTCCAGGTTACGTATTTTGCCAAATTTTTATCTCGAGAAAAAAAATCAAAAAAAAAAAAAAATAAGCGACATTTGGCCAACATCACAACACCAAAAGAAGGTTCTTGTTTAAGTGGAAGCTAGTGTGTGGGCTCATATAGAATTCTATGTCGATTATAAATGAAATTAATGTTCAAAATCAAGAAAATAAAGTTCCCCTGTTGATAGAAGCTTTTTTTCATCGTAGAAGCAAGTTGGACTGTTTTCGAAAATTTTCGCGAGAAACGACAATTCTCAAAGTTTACATCACTTGATGTGGACTCTGGAGTTCAAAAACACTGGAGTAGAAATGAAATATGAGGTGACTAGAGATTTTGGAAGAAGAACTCTACGATAGTTCCTTAAATTTCATGACTTGATGGATCTCGATGATCCAGTAGAACTCATTTGGTGGGTTCGTTTAATGCTTCCTTCTCCGGTTGGGAGTTGAGCAGATTCAGATTGTATGGGGTGCGTCAAATCTGGTTTCAAATACGATATACAGTGAATTTTCAATAGCAAGAAGATGATTTAAACGTGAAATCAATATCCTGAATAGACTGGATTGATGGCAAGGTGACAACTCATTCATTGAGATGGTCTCTTTTTGAATCAGATAGAGCCTCTGGTTAAATAAATTTTGTGTCACAGAACAGATTTTCGGAAACGTCTTAAAGCACGAACAAATTTTAGACATCTTGAGCTCACTGACTTTAACTAAAAAGTTAGAGAGCTTGAAGAATTGGCTTCAAAAGTTCAGCTTCTCCAAAAATCCTTATTTCTGTTACTTTAATAATGGTACCAGACCACACTTATTCTATTGTTGAAACTCAATTCTTTAAAACTCTTGTGCTTCTGTACTCATTCATCGTGTCACCAAGAGAATATATGCTAAGTCCCAAAATTACATTGGTTTTATTATTGCAATGAACATTAACCCTAATTTCGAAAACTGTAGCATATTTTCGAACCGAACCTCTCCTTTTAATGGTCATTTCTTTGAGTTTTTCGAGTCACAATTGAAAGAAAGAGTTGCGTAATTCTTGCTGACCTCTTGATTTAGAGATCAGGCATAGCAGCTTCAAAACCCAATAAACACAGTAAGAGTTTTGACAACCTTTCACTACAGTATATTTTAATATAAATGATTTATGGCTTCTCTATTATAACGTCTTTAGCTTGATTCTTACAAATTCTAGACGTAGCGCCGGCCGGCGAAAAAATCTTCGGTACCAGCACACTTCTCTTTAAAACAGAAACTAGAGAGTTTTTCTCAATTAAAATCAGATGAAATGTTATTTACGATTGATCTAAGTCTATCTAACATATTTTTGGTTAATTTTAAGCAAAAAATTTCCATCCATAAATATTTTAGAGATTTTTAAACTTCTTTAAAAAATTAGTACATTGACAAAATTTCTTGAATTTTAAAACTTTTCTGAAAAGTATCTTTGATTCAAGTAAAAATAGAACCATTAGAAAGCCCTTGAGAAACTAATAAATAAAAGTACTTTAAATTCTTGAAATTTTAACGTTAAGGTCATTTTATATGGGTATAAAAATTGGGCGCAAAAGGCCGGACGGACACCTCTAAGCGGCATCAAAAATTTAATATTTTGTAGCACCTCTCGGTAGCCAAGTTGGTTTAAGGCGCAAGACTGTAATGGTATAACAAGACATCTTGAGATCGGGCGTTCGACTCGCCCCCGGGAGATTTATTTTTTTTACCAATTTTTGGCTATTTTTTGCCCTTAAAACACCTTATTGGCACTTATTTTTTGTTGAAATATGTTTTAAAGTTGTTTTAAAGGGGTCTATAATACATTTTGCCGTTTTTTCTTAAACTAAATGTTGGTTTTAAGCTGTTCAGTACCGAAAAAAAACATTTTCGCGATGAAGGATCAATGGGCAAGGAAATCATCGATTTATCAAAAGGTGGTTTGTGCTCCGAGATTATAATCTTTTCCCAACATCTTTAAAGAAGGAAGAACCTCATCAATTCAATTAATTGAGCAATCAACCAAATTAAGTAAAAATGGTCAAATCAATTATTGCCCCATCCATCTTAGCAAGTGATTTTTCAAACTTGGGATGTGAATGTCATAAAGTATTAGGTGCCAAAGCTGACTGGCTACATATAGATGTTATGGATGGACATTTTGTTCCAAATATTACATTAGGTCCTCCAATTGTTGATAGTTTAAGAAAAACCATACCAAGGGGTGATGGTGTTACAAAGCCAAAAGCCTTCTTTGATTGTCATATGATGGTTGCTGAACCTGAAAAATGGGTTGAAGAATTTGTTAAAGTTGGTGCTGATCAATTTACTTTCCATTATGAAGCTACAAAAGATCCATTAGGACTAGTTAAATTGATTAAAAGTCATGGTATTAGAGCTGCTTGTGCTATCAAACCAGGTACTCCTGTTGATGTTTTGTTTGAATTAGCTCCATATTTAGATATGGCCTTAGT
Source organism: Hansenula anomala (assembly GCF_001661255.1). Classification (NCBI taxonomy): domain Eukaryota; kingdom Fungi; phylum Ascomycota; class Saccharomycetes; order Phaffomycetales; family Wickerhamomycetaceae; genus Hansenula; species Hansenula anomala. Next base: position 679,915 of record NW_017567115.1, read on the forward strand.
TATGACTGTTGAACCTGGTTTTGGTGGTCAAAAATTCATGGCTGATATGATGCCAAAAGTTCAAACACTTAGAGAAAAGTTCCCAAATTTGGATATTCAAGTTGATGGTGGTTTAGGTAAAGCTACTATTCCAGCTGCTGCAGAAGCCGGTGCAAATGTTATCGTTGCTGGTACTTCTGTCTTTACTGCTGAAGACCCAGCTGAAACTATCAAGTTTTTAAGAGATGCTGTTGATGTTCAATTAAAAGCTAGAGGATTAGATAAATGATAATGCTACAGAATCTGTTTTTTTTTAATGAACAAAATATTGATGTAATGCCAAATATTTGAAAAAAGAAAACACACAACCTAAACGACAAATTATAATAACCACTTAAATCTAATATACAATTTTTTCCCCATCTTGTTTAAGAGAAACTTGGACCACCTAAAGTTGTACCTTCACCAGTAGAGTCAACGGTTAATGATTCTGAAGCACGATCTTCAATCACAGACCACAATGCATTTTTAACACTATCAATTTTGCTGCTTGGTTTTTTGGATGAAGCAACTGATTCATTATCATCATCAACGTCCATTTGTTCTTCAGCTTGAGCAGTAGCATCAATCAATAATTTATTTTCAATTTCTTTTCTCTTTGCTGCATATTTCTTATTTCTTTCAATTTTGTGTAATCTTTTCTTGGATAAAGTTGATGTGGTTATACTACCTGTTGGTTTTGAACCAGTATATAAAGCAACGGCAGTAGATTTTGGTAAACCTGATGTTGAAGATTCTGAACTTCTAGCTGGGGCTGTTAACCCATTTCTAGCTCTTGCTTGTCTTTTCTTTGCAAGTTGAGCTCTCTTACGAGCTTGATTCATGGTATCTTTTGGCTTGTTGATAGAGTTTCTGGAAGGCATCTTGGTGTTAGTGGAAAGAAGTCTTTATACAGGTGATAGATAACTTTCTAGTACTTGTAAAAGTTTATACCTCTTTGCCTTAAATTTTTTATAAATTTTTTTTTGTGCTGCAATTACCGAAAATTTCTGATTTTGGAGATGAGATGAGATAACTGAAGCTTCTAAAAACCAAAACCAAAACAGCACCAACCTGTGTGTTGATGGACTAGATAATTGCAAATGACATGGTCTGAACTAAAGATCAATTAATTATCAATGCTTTATATCAATTAGGGTATAATATAGGAAAGATCAGTTGGTCTCAGTAAGGAAGAGGAAAGATCAAAGTCTGGAGCTCGGTATAATTGCAATATGCTTTCAGACGTTAGAAAGGAGCCACAAACGAACAGAGCTCATCATTATTCAAACACCAAAACCACAATTAGCCACCTTTTATATTTGCTGAAGAATCATAATCGATAAAAAATTAAGAATCAGTAAATTTAATACTCTGCTTTGTTAACCATTTCCAGCTCACTTATAGAGATGTTAAATTCGCCTAGTTTTCTCCTTTACATGCTATAAACAATATTGATTATACCAGACCATTAAGCAGACAGAAAAAAACATATTGAAGAGTTTATTAGCCTTTTATAGGCTCTGAACCCTAGAATATTTGATCTATAACATTGGTGTGCCCTTAACAATTTAAACTGCCAGCTTTTTTCAACGGATTTTTGCGTTCAGAACTCGTCCTTGTTAGCTCAGTTGGTAGAGCGTTCGGCTTTTACAGTCAAACTAGGGAAGAATCATTTCTTAGCGGAAGTTAACCGAAATGTCGGGGGTTCGAGCCCCCCATGAGGAGTTCTATTTTTTTGCCAATTTTTTGCTGCCAAAACTGCCTTTTTCATACTTAAAACAATGTAAAACTAATTATTTGCCATTTGTATACCATAAAAAGTATTTGTTTTAGTTTTTTACCTTTAAAACTACTTATTAAACGCCTTTATAATGATGCCGATTTGATTTGGTTCGGCAGCTTCGTATAATCTGCATGGAGATAACGAGAAATCGAAAATTAATTGAAAAATGAACTCTCGAAAACATCTATTCATCAATCATCAAGGCTTGATACATTAATCCTGTCTTACATAGTATCGTTATTAGCTTACATTAGATCATTGATTGATCCGTACCACTTATTAGCCAAATCACGAAATAATGATCACTATTGATAGATTCGAAAGACCATCCATCCTGATACCAGACCCTGCAAAACATCGTCATGACTCAATAGAACTAAATGATCAAACTCCAGCTGAAGAAGGCACCAGTACTGCAATTGGAATCACAAAACAACAATCTCATACTCAAAGGACCCAAGAGATATACGATGGCGGTGATGATGACCCTCAAATTGAATTAGTTGATGAAGATATATCATTCCCTGATGGTGGTGCTGAAGCTTATCTTGTTGTTTTTGGTGCCCTATTATCATTGATTATAACGTTTGGTCTTATGAACACAATTGGAGCAATCCAGGCATACCTAACAACACATCAATTGGCAAATGCGTCAGCAAGTAGTGTTGGTTGGATCTTTTCAGTTTATTTCTTCTTTGCTTTTGGCGGTGGGATTTATGCTGGACCTATTTTTGATTATAAGGGAGCGAGATTACCCATGTTTATTGGGTCAGTATTGATTATTATTGGATTGTTCTTGACTGCAAATTGTAGCAAAGTTTATCAGTTTGTTTTGGCTTATGGTGTTATTGTTGGTGTCGGTTCAAGTTTTCTTATGAGTGCTTCATTGGGTGCAGTGGCACATTGGTTTAACAAAAAAAGAGCTACTGCGTTGGGGATATGCTCAGTTGGAGGTAGTCTTGGAGGAATTATATGGCCGTTAATGTTGCGGAGCTTATATCCAAAGATAGGATACGCCTGGTCAATGAGAATTTTAGCATTTTGCAGCATTTTATGCCTTGGAGCTGGTTGTCTCTTGGTAAAGCATAGATTGACAAGACCAACTAGCGATGAAGCTAAAAGTCCAAAGCAAATTTTGAAAGATTCATTCGTTTTAAAAGACTTGGTTCATGAACCAAGATTCTTAGCCCTAACTATTTCTGTGTTTTTATGTGAGTTTTCATTGATTTTGGTTGTTACTTATATGTCATCTTATACAATATACCAAGGGTATTCAGAATCAGATGCTTTTTTGGTGCTGATTGTATGTAATACAACTGGAGTTTTAGGCCGTTATTTGCCAAACCATATGGGTGATTACTGGGGAAGAATAAACATTATGCTTGTGACAGTATTTGTTTGTGCTATTTTAATATTGGTCGTTTGGTTACCTTTTGGCCATAGTTTGAGTTCCATGTATGCATTTGCAGGATTATATGGTTTTTTTTCCAGCTCAACATTATCACTAACCCCAGTTTGTTGTGGTCAAATTAGTAGAACAGAAGATTTTGGTAAAAGGTATGGAACTGTTTACTTTTTAGTTTCATTTGGTAATTTAATTGCCTTACCTATTGGCGGTGCTATTATTGGCGATGGATCAGGGTATAACAATTTGATCATAACTGCAGGAGTATTCGAAGCCGTTGCAGCTGGATTTTGGTTGTTGACTAGGTATTACTGCGTTGGTATGAGACTATGCAAGGTTTAACTTTTTGAAAAAATACATGTATATTTATTAATTATTGTTTAAAACGAAACTTTTTTCTTCCCCCCTTATAGTAATGGAACAGCTGCACCATCTGCACGTTGATCAGAACCAGCTGAATAGATCAAACCTTCACCAGGTTCTTTTCTGATAATTTGACCTCTACCAAATGCTTTTCTTTCATAGCCTTTAATGACTTTGACATGATGACCCAATTTTCTCAACCCTTCAACAACTTCAGGGTCAATACCTTCTTCTAAATTAACCTCAGTGACAGCTCTACTAACTGGACCATGTGCACCATGTCCTTTATCAGTGTGTCCAAGGTCAGGGTGTGGCAATAGAGTAATTCTTGGTGCATCTAAAGCTTCTTGTGGATCTAATCCAAATAACAACAAGTTTAGGTAAACTTGTACATGAGCTTGAGGCTGATTATATCCACCCATAATACCATAACTTGCATATAATTCCTCCTTACCATCACCCAATGGAGTTGTAATTAAACCTGGAATGATTGTGTGATAACTTCTTTTACCACCTTCAAGAAGATTTTTGCTATTAGAGTTCAAACTGAAGTTGGCACCTCTATTTTGTAAAAAGAAACCTCTTTCAGGAACCAAAATACCACTACCATAATTCATAAACACTGAATTGATAAATGAGGCAGCATTACCTTCACTATCAGTGACTGTGAAATAAACTGTATCAGATTTGAAAATACGATTTGGAATTTCACCAACTTGTAAATCTTCATTGTTCAACACAGAATCAGTTTTGAAAGATTTTGAACGTTCTTCGAAATATTTTGGTGAAAGCAATTGTTCAATTGTTTCATTTTGATCAATCCCGAATTTCTTGAGTAAATGATCTGAATCACTAACATATTCTTCACTATCTTTGAAACTCAATTTCAATGTCTCAATGACTAAATGTAGATACTCCACAGAATTATGTTTCAATTCTGATAAGTTGATATCACCTTTTTCAGCTAGAGTTTTGATCATACCTAAAGATAATAATGCAATAATACCGGAACCATTTGGTGGAATTTCCCATAGTTTCTTACCTAAAAACTCATATGATATTGGATCAACAAATGTTGAAGTATGATTCGCCAGATCTTCTAAAGTGATTAGACCACCACGAGACTGAACTTCCTTGACAATAGACTCAGCGACTTCACCTTTGTAAAACCCATCTTTACCATGCTTAGCCAACAGCTTGAATGTTTCAGCCTTGTATTGATTCTTAATCAATTGTCCTTGGTTTGGGCCAGTTAAACCTTCATTTGGTAAAAATAAGCCTAATTGCTTACTTTGAAATTCTTCAGATTTCTCACCATTAACTTTTTTCAATCTTTTTTCACTATTATTGACTAGATGTGCACTGATTTCAGAAATTGGATACCCATTTTCACATAAATCAATTGATGGTTGTAAAATTTCTGCAAATGTAACTTTACCAGACCCCCATTTTTCAACCGCATCATACCATCCTGCAACAACACCTGGGACGTTAACAGTGAAAATAGATTCAGAGCTCAATCTATTGTTGATAATATCTTCTGGTTTATTCTCCTTGATGTAATCAACAGATAATTTTGAAGCTGATCTACCAGTACCATTCAAACCATAGACTTTTTGATCTTCAGCCTTGTAGAAGATAGCATAAGCATCACCACCCAAGTCAGTAGATGGTGTTTCAGTGACTGTTAAAGCTGCGGCAACAGCGACAGCAGCATCAATTGAATTACCGCCCTTTTCTAGTATCTTGATACCTGCTGCATTGGCTAAAGGTTGAGAGGAGGATACCACTCCCTTTGTGGAGTAGACGGTTGATCTTCTGGAATTGAACTTTGGATTAGGCATATTGGAGTTCGAATTGATGCAATTGGTTAGATATAAAGTCAGTTTTGCAGTAGCTGAGCTAAAGAGAGGATAAATGAATCTTTTTATACCTTTTGTTGACTACAATCAAGATCGCTTCAACAACCCCAACGAGAAGTCATCGGTCCGACTGCCAAGTTGGAACATTTCCGAAGCGGACCGATCACTGGTCGCTTCAAGTTCAAAAGTTTTAATTGAATTAATGGAACTGAATTCTAATACCATAAAGAGAAATCAGTGAGGAATGGAAGAGCAAAGGAATTCAGAAATTATTAGATGGACTTATATCTTGCCTTTGCTGTGTTTAATTGATGAATCTGAAGATTCCATTATTTGTATGACATAATCAACCGCGAAATACTGATAATTTAACTAAAAACGACGAGCTTCATCGATACCTTGAACCACTATTATGCCCAAAGATATATATCAACAATGAACTTGAAGGGACCAAAGCCCATGAGTGGGAGACAAAGAGCTGGGATGACTGGTGGTATTCTAGGGCTTGCGTTGAGTGCTTACATCCTAGGGTCCAACTATGAGATTGTCAAATTCACACCCCCAGAAACAAATCCTGATGGTTCAGTGAAGGCTAAAAAGTTCAATATCAGATTTGCTGAGATGCAACCGTTAAAATTGAAACCAGAAGTCGCTGCTAAACAGGAACAGGTGCTGAAAGAGAAGGAGGAAAGGGATAAATTGATGAAGGATATCCAAGAAAGAGAACAAATCGTTCAAGAACCAACATCATGAACGTTAATTAATGAATGAAACTACTTAGGGAACTCAATTGAGAAATGAGATTTGTTTACATTTCCAGTATTTATGTTATGATATTTATTTGCACATAGTTTAATTAATTTATTGGATTACACCAAATGATGTACATCTAAGCGTCCCTAATAGCTGATCAATATGTTACTGCTCTACAGTTTTAGTTTATTAATTTCCTCAAATTAAAAAGCACACACATAAAAAATAGATCTTAATCTCAATAGAAGTATCATTGATCAAAAGACCTATAAAAACAAAAGATAAAAAAAGTAAAACGAAGAAGATATGAAATCCTCAAATCCTCTAAACAACAAAGTAACTTTGAAAAACACAACACTTAACATGACCCAAATTTTTTTTTTCTCATTTTTTTTTCTTAATTCTAATATACCGATTTCCCAAAATATTAAAAACACTGTTATTTTCTTTATAAGTTTTTGTTTGATATTATTCACAAAAAAAAATATGGTTATGAAAATTTTCTTTTTTAAGTTTCAAAAACTTTTCAGATAATTTAAGCTTCAGTGGATTCAGCAGCTGGAGCAGCAGCAGCTTCTTCTTCACCATCTTCAGCTTGTTGTTCACCAACAGCTTGTTTGAATTCTTCATAAGCTTGGGAAGCATCATCGAAATGTTGTTTGAATAATTCATCATTTTCTAACAAAGATAAAATTTCTTGGTTTGGTAAATCCAACATCATACCAGTGATTTTACCAGCAGATTCTGGATCTTGAGCTTTACCAGTAGCGACAATTCTAGCGTATAATTCTTCACCTAAAACTCTCTTTTGTTGTGGTTCTGGAAGAGTTGGCAAGATTTGAGCTAATTGACCAACGTTTGAACCTTGACCTTCTGGACCTTGGTTTCTTGGTCTTTGGTTACCTCTGAAACCACCACGGTTTGGACCTCTACCTTGTGGGAATTGTTCAAAGTTTTGTGGAACACCATACATTGGTTGACCATTTGGTAATTGACGAGCACCAGCCCATTGACCAGCTTGTTGTGGTGGGATACCTTGACCTGGTCTTGGTTGCATCATAAATTGTGGGGTTGGACCACCAATTGGACCTCTAGCACCTGGTGGTAAGAAACCTGGTTGTTGACCATACATGAATGGAGTTGGAATGAATTGACCTGGTAAACCACCGGCAGCAGCAGCTTGTTGCATTCTTAATTGGTTTCTGGCTTGGATTTGTTGTTCTAATTGAGAACGTCTAACATCTTTACGTTGAGCTAAAGCAACATATAATGGTTTACCAGCCAACATATGTTGGTTCATTTCACTAATAGCTCTTGAAGCTTCTTCTGGAGAGGAGAATGAAACGAAACCGAAACCTTTAGATTTACCGGTATCATCAGTCATAACTTTAACTGAAGCAATAGTACCAAATGATTGGAATTCTTCACGTAATTTTTCATCATCAATTGAATCATCCAAGTTTTTAACGAATAAGTTAACACCTTGAGATTTTGATAATTTTTCAATTCTAGCAGCTTCATATTGTTTTTTCAATTCTTCTAAACGTTCACTCTTTTTTTGAGCACGACCAACGTATAATTTTTTAGATTTGAAATCTTGATCGTTTAAAGCTTCAATAGCTTTAACAGCAGCTTCATGTTCTTCAAAGTTAACGAAACCGAAACCTCTTGATTTACCTTCTTGATCTTTTTCAACAGAGATAGAAGTGATAGCACCAAATGGAGTGAATAAATCTTTGATTTCATCATCAGTAGCTTCTAAATCAATGTTTTTAACGTAAACATTGGTGAAACTCTTGATAGCTTCTTCATATTTAGATTGACGATCTCTTCTTGGAACATGAGGACCAACGAAAACTTCGTTATTGTTTAATAACATACCGTTAACACTTTCAATAGCTTCATTGGCAGATTCTTGGGATTCAAAATGAACGAAACCAAAACCTTTAGAGTTACCAAAGTTATCAGTGGCAACTTTACAGGATAAAATTCTACCGAAAGCTGAAAAAGTATCATGTAAAGCTTTGTTATCAATAGCTGGGTGTAAATTTTTGATGAAAATGTTACCTTCACCATTTTTACGTTTTGATGGATCACGTTGAGACCACATGATACGGATTGGTTGACCTTTAACTGGGGTGTAGTTTAATTGATCAATGGCTTTTTCACCATCTTTAACGTTATGGAAGTTAACATAAGCATAACCTAAAGATCTTTTGGTGACAGCATCACGACAGACACGGATTGAAGAAACTTGACCAATTGGTGAAAAGACTTCGAATAACAAAGCTTCGTTGATAGATGGTTCTAATTCACCAACATATAATGAGGCGGTAGTTTCAGCAACAGTTTGGGAAGAACCTGATGATGGATCTTCAGTGGATTCTTCAGCACTAGTTGGAGTGGCTGATGATTCAGCAGCAACTGGTGATTCTTCCTTGTTGATGTTCAAGTTTTCTAATTCGTTGACAGTTTTATCAACAGCATCGACGGTAGTAGACATCTTGATATTAAAAATATGGGTTTTTTATAAGATTTTCTATTTTTTTTTGGATTTTTTTAAAAATTTGTAGTTTTTATATTCTTTTAGAAGATTGGGGAGTGAAAAAGTTCAAGGTTAAGATGATGTGTAATAACCTGATTGATGACTTCTTGCGGCAATCTTTCTTTGATATTAAAACTGGTGTTTACCTGTTGGATGGGTTGTTCAGTACAATTCAAAGCACAAGTTGTTCTTTAAATTTGCAAAATTTTTCGTTCACTTTCAAAAATTTTTTTTCTCTGGCGCCAACCAAAATTTTTTTTCTGTGTAGCGATGATTTCGCGAATTGGTGGTTGTTTGATTGCAGAACGCATTCGCGAAGATCGAGAGATCAGTAATTTGTTACCCGTTTGGTTTGGATTGGGTTAGTGAATTGGGATATAAATGGGGTATATATGGCTGGTGTGTTAGTTAAACCAATTTATTAGTTCATGCAAGTGCTTGATGCTTGTAAATTGCGTTCCTTTTGAATAAATTAGACTCCAATAATGTGGTTCCAGGAGATTCTACAAATGTCGGTCTGAACTACAGAGAACACTAGAGATCGTACAAAAGACCCAATGGTCTTTAAAAGTTGTTCTCAAGTCAAGAGTTACAGGATGGAAGTGTGAAAAGTTCATTTCGTGGAGTAGTATCTATGATTTGAGGTTTGATCTTTTCAAAACATCGCCTGTCACTCTTCATAGTGCCAATAACTACATGGCTTCGTTGTTAGGGTAACAAAGCCTTTTAAATTTTCAGTTATAGCACCCCATATATTGATTATTTTAATAAATGATATGCTCCAGAATATCCAGTAGCTCATATCTTATCCACCTACTTCCTTATATCTGCCTTCATACAGCTTAAAACCACCGTCTTCTCAGCCAATCAAACGTCTCGAATTTGTCAAAAAGTCGGTACACACCACATTTCAGTCACATGATCTCCTGTTTCGCGCAACAGCCAGCGATTTTTTTTAGCTGTTGAAAAAAACATAAAAAAATTTGTATGTGAAAAAATCAGAAAAAAAAATTTTGCGTGAGAAGAACAACAACAACAACTTCAACTCAGGACAAGTTCAACCATTGAAGGAATTAATATTGGGTGCAGAATCACATTTCAAAGTATCCCACTGCCAAGATGAGTTCCAAGTTGACCCGTATTGCAATTGTCTCTGATGACAAGTGTAAACCAAAAAAATGTCGTCAAGAATGTAGAAAATCATGTCCTGTTGTTAAAACTGGTAAATTATGTATTGAAGTTACTCCAACAAGTAAAATTGCATTCATTTCAGAAACTTTATGTATTGGTTGTGGTATTTGTGTTAAAAAATGTCCATTTGGTGCTATTAATATTATTAATTTACCAACAAATTTGGAAAAAGAAGTTACACATCGTTATTCTGCAAATTCTTTCAAATTACATAGATTACCAACTCCAAGACCTGGTCAAGTTTTAGGTTTAGTTGGTACTAATGGTATCGGTAAATCAACTGCTTTGAAGATTTTAGCTGGTAAACAAAAACCAAATTTAGGTAGATTTGATGATCCACCAGATTGGCAAGATATTTTAAAACATTTCAGAGGTTCAGAATTACAAAATTATTTAACTAAAGTTTTGGAAGATGATATCAAAGCTATCATCAAACCTCAATATGTTGATAATATCCCAAGAGCTATTAAAGGTCCAGACACTAAAGTCGGTCAATTATTAAAAGCTAGATTAGAAAGAAAAGATTCAATCAATGAAATTTGTGATGTTTTGGAATTAAGAGGTATCTTGAAGAGAGATATTAATGCATTATCTGGTGGTGAATTACAAAGATTTGCTATTGGTATGACTTGTGTTCAAGATGCTAATGTTTATATGTTTGATGAACCTTCATCTTATTTGGATGTTAAACAACGTTTGAATGCTGCTTTAATCATTCGTTCATTATTACATGCTCAATCCTATGTCATTGTTGTGGAACATGATTTGTCAGTTTTGGATTATCTTTCAGATTTCGTTTGTATTTTATATGGTGTTCCATCAGTTTATGGTGTTGTTACTTTACCATCTTCTGTTAGAGAAGGTATTAATATGTTCTTAGAAGGTCACATTGCCACTGAAAATTTAAGATTTAGAACTGAATCATTACAATTTAGATTGGCTGATGCTCAAGATGCCATTCAATTAGATGCTTCAAGATACTATTCTTACCCATCAATGGATAGAACTCAAGGTGATTTCAAATTACATATTGAAAAGGGTGATTTCAGTGACTCTGAAATCTTAGTTATGATGGGTGAAAATGGTACTGGTAAAACCACATTCTGTAAATTGTTAGCAGGTGCCATTCCAGCTGATAATGATTTAGAAGTTCCAAAATTAAACATTTCCATGAAACCCCAAAAAATTGCACCAAAATTCCCAGGTACTGTTCGTCAATTATTTTTCAAGAGAATTAGAGCCTCATTCTTACATCCACAATTTCAAACTGATGTTTGTAAACCATTAAAAATTGATGATATTATTGATCAAGAAGTTCAACATTTATCAGGTGGTGAATTGCAAAGAGTTGCTATTACTTTAGCTCTTGGTACTCAAGCCGATATCTATTTGATTGATGAACCTTCTGCTTATTTGGATTCTGAACAACGTATTATTTGTTCAAAAGTTATCAGAAGATTTATTTTACATGCTAAAAAGACTGCTTTCATCGTTGAGCACGATTTCATCATGGCTACTTATTTGGCTGACAGAGTTATCGTCTTTGAAGGTGAACCATCCAAGAATGCTTATGCTAGAGAACCAGAATCATTATTAACAGGTTGTAATAGATTCTTGAAGAATTTGAATGTTACATTTAGAAGAGATCCAAATTCTTTCAGACCAAGAATTAATAAATTGGATTCTCAAATGGATAAAGAACAAAAATCATCAGGAAACTATTTCTTCTTGGATAATACTGAATTATAGAGGGCGTTTCAAACTGTTTTGGTAATAATGATGATGATAAAGGTGTTGGTCGAGTTGAGTACTCTAAAGGAGAACCCAGGCTAAGTTGCTTTGATCAGTTTCTAAGAATCAACATCATGGAACGCCCCGTTGCATTGGTTTTCATGTTGAGTTATTTATTATGGGGCATTTTGTTTTTATTGATTTACAATAAGTTGGTTAATTTTGTACACTAGTTGTATTTTTTTTTTGAAAAATAGCTGTTGGCGTACAATAGCAGGGTCTCTCAAGTCTTGTTGATTATGAGACGTTACATGTGATTTTAGTTAATAGGGTTATTATACATAGGTAATATCACTGGTTTAGAAAAAGTAAAATATCATTGAAATCTAAAACGATTCTGTAGAATCATTTCTTTTTGACCAAAGTGACACAATTTTCATGTTCGCGAAAGTCGTACACTTTTCAAATTTGAAATTTCTACCGAAGATGACGTTAAAGATCTTTGAAATATAAATTCAAGATCTATTCAAGTCATTTTGTACGTTCATCCAGCTTTGCACTAGAAAAAAAGAAGATGACTATAGAGAAGAAGCCGTTATGGGTTCTTGGGTATGGCTCCTTGATCTTTAAACCTCCGCCTCATGCTAGATTTGTCATCCCAGGTATCATCCATGGTTATGTTCGAAGATTTTGGCAGTCATCATCAGATCACAGAGGCACACCAGAGAAGAAAGGACGCGTTGTGACGCTGGTACCGTACTCAGATATTATTTCGAAAGATGAGTTTATCAAAGATGTTGAAGAGCATGATGGGTTGACTCCTGGTTTTACGAAGGATGATTTGAAAGTTTGGGCTTGTGCTTATTACATTCCACCTGAATTTGCTGATGAAGTCACTGAGTATCTGAATGTTAGGGAACAAGATGGCTATACTATTCATAATATACCATTCCAATTGCATAATGATCCAAAGATTCACAAAGAAGAAGAGCTTAATAAAGCTATAGAAGATTTGCCCTTAGATCCATCATCTGGAAAACATATTTTGACGAGTGTTGTCTACATAGGCACTGTGGAGAATGAAAGTTTTATTGGACCTGAAGACATTGAAAAGACAGCTGCTATAATCAGTGAAACTAGTGGTCCAAGCGGTGAGAATTGGGAATACCTGGAAAAATTGTATCATTCTTTGAAAGATTTGGATAAAACAGGAAAGGATCTTTACCTGGAAAGATTGGTGAACAAAGTTCTAGAAATCAAACAAAGGAATTTGTTGCATGGTTGAAGAATAGACACAAAATATAAACTGCATATAGAAAACGTTTTGAAGGTCAATCATAATCGCATTGCTTTGGTGAAGTTTTAAGCTTTGAACCGATTTTCTTCATTGACACAAGAATAAAAAAGATTAATTTGATATTGGATAGGCTCTCTAATATCTAAACTGCTCAATGTAGCTTCAAAAAACCCACAGTTAACTTCGAACTATTCATTCTCCAGTTCCAGCAAGGAGAGCTCATTTAAGTCACATTTGGAAAGTTCCAGCGCATTTTAAAGATGCATAAAGTTGTGTGACAATCCTCGTGGGTAAACAGCCTTTTTTAATAATTGCTCATCCAATTTATTCACATTTCAACTTCTCGAGGATCTGTCAAGACTTTCAAGCTTTTCTCTATTATTCACAACGGTTAAATTAAGTTCCCACTTTCCCGATACGGAAGCTAAATGCGCTGGATCGGGAGTGCGTGTAACGTAAATGGCTGATAATAGAAAACCCTTTTTCAATCACTTTTTTGACTCATGAGGTCTACTTTTCACAGAACTGGTGAATTAAACGGTTGAACCCACAGTGTGTTACTTCAGGAAAGTCTTTGCTGTTGGTGAAGGTTTTCATTCAAGTATATAAAGGGCTCAAGTTTTCCAATAATAAGTTTGTAAAGATTGTTTCAATAATATATAACAAGTTGCTCCTGCGAAGGTTTAGATAATTATAATGGGAAACGAGAAAGCTGCTACAGTCCTAGGGACTTTGGGTACAGTGTGCTGGTGTATTCAACTAATACCACAAGTCTACTATAATTACAGAAGGAAGAATTGTGAAGGGTTTCCACCATTAATGATGTTTCTTTGGGCTGCATGTGGTATCCCATTTTCAATTTATTTTATGAGTACAAGATCTAATGTCAGTCTTCAAGTTCAACCTGAAGTGTTTTTCTGCTTTTGCACAATAGCCTGGATTCAAACATTATATTATCCACCAGTTCAGTTGAGTAAAAAAAAGATAACACTGATGGTTGCTTCATTCATACTGTTTGCTATTGGATGTCAAGTTGGATTTATCCTATGGTTGAGACCCTTACATGATCGTGGTATCACTTGGCCTACTTTGATCTTTGGTGTAATAGCATCTGTGCTTTTGGCAGTTGGTCTACTACCACCTTATTTCGAATTAGCTAAAAGAAAAGGGAGAGTTGTGGGTATCAATTTTTGGTTTATTGGTATTGATTGTGCAGGTGCTTTTTTTTCAATGTTGTCTGTTGTTGTTGGTTCAATGGATATCATGGGTATCATTCTCTACTGTGTTTGTATGGCTTTAGAGGTTGGTATTTTCACAAGTCATTTCATATGGTGCCTGAGATTCAAATGGTTTAGAAAGAGTGACGATCTGGAGTCAAATGATGATGTCGAATTGGGGTTAGGTGATAAAGAATCTTTAGAGAAAAAGAGATCACACGAAGTGAGCTCAGAGATTCTGGATCACAGAGCAGATACCCATAGTGCTGTTGATAATGAAGAAACAAGAACTGTTGAAAGCACAGAAGAGCACAAGGAACATGAAATAACCACCAAGGAGCATTGATGATAAATACAAAACCTTCAGTGACCAAGTCCTCAATAATAATTATGCATGATAAATAATGATAGATACTCTATACACATATCTCTAATGACTTCCATAATATAATAGTAAATAAATAAATAAATATGCCGATAGATTGAATTGTAAAATGAATAAATAACAAACAAAACATTATCTGTTTTGCAAACAAAAATAAATAACAATAAGCAGTAAATAATAAATAAACGTCAAAATCTTTGGACAATCTTCTCTCGTTGAAAGTATAGCTCATGATCATCCGGCCAATCCCAATTTGGAGTCTCAGAAAGGTCTTGGATTTGTCCTGAATCTTCATTAGGGACAAGATATTTAATTGCATGGCTTCTCTTGGATTCACCAACACCCATCGGGAGTGAAGCTAATAACATAGCTAAAGTTTCTCTTTCAGGGATAACATTCAAGTCTTCCCAAAGCTTCATCACTTCACTCAACTCATCTTGATAATTACATCTACCCAGTAGCTTCACATATGGCTTCCACAATGAATTGGATGGTATGACTGTACCTTCAACGTCATCTAGTGATCTTTTGCAATGTTTCCTGAACTCATGAACTGCGATTTGAGAAGCATAACGATTGCCCCATTTCAATGTTGGATCCAAATATGGTGGTATCAATAAGGATAATAGACATTTTTCATTTGGAATATTATCACAATGTTTCTCCAATAGGGTTAGATAAAGATCATATGCATGAGAAGGATTTTCAAATGATTCACCAAGTAACACAACACCAACTGTTGACCTTGAAGGAGATGAGATATTGTGAAATATATGCCTTGCGTAGTTGTATCCTTCACCGAAAACGTGAAAATGTTTTTTGGACCTGTATAATTTATCAAGAATAATACCCAAACTTCTGTTATTCATGGTTATGGTCTTCTCTAATATATCGTTCAAATCAAGATGGGAAAGTAATTCATTCTTGGCATCTGAGAACTGAGGAGTTTCAACTTTTTTCAGAAAACCCAACGAGTTTTGTTCATTGAGTAAATTAAAATGTTCAAGATTGATAAATAATTCTTTCCAAAGATCTGGAGATTTTTCTAGTGTAACATCTCCCATTGTTGAGTCAAATGTGCGAATCAATGTATCTGGAGACTGACTTAGCTTCAATTTTATGATGCTAGCTAATTGGCTTTCCTCAGTTGTTAATTTTTGGTCCAGCACAAATAATAAGAATTTACCAGCTCTTTGAGGAGATAGAGGGATCAACCCACGAGCAATACCCAGATATCCCAATGGCGCAATTTCTCCCTTTCTTTCAAGGATTTTATCAATTATCAATCTTTGTGCATTTAATACACTCAAATAATGATTTCTGGAGCTCTTCATCTCTCCGAGATCTGCCAATGAGCAAACCAATCTGTTTAACATTGCATCATCAGACTGGCCACCTTTAGTTAATATGATTTGTACAAGCTCTTCAAGTTTTGTAAACTTATACCTATTTGCAAAGTGAATCATATTTTTGATCAAAACTTCTGAGAAAACAGTATTAACTTCAGCATAATGCTGGAAAAGATCAAACATCAAATCAAACTCATACTCAGAAGTTGGTTCTCGAAGAAGTACATCCTTGATGACAACATTTGGAAATGTGGAGAGACCCGTAAGGGATTGACAGCATTTTGTAACAGTTGGTGCCATTATTGATGAAATCCATTGAAGTAGATGTTGAATTTCATGTCTATTGTCTAGTTGTAATAATAATGCAGCGTATGATATTTCAATATTTTTCAATAATTTTTGATCAATCTTTCTGGTATCAAATGAGAGTTTAGTATCACCATAGGAATACAAATTGACTAACTGAGCAACTTCTTTTTGAAAACTTGGATCCAATTCATGAGCCTGTTTCAAGAACTGTGAAGATTTAGTGGATTTCAGGATATATTCAACCTCCTGTGGCAAGTTGTGTGAAAGCTTCAAAAAACTCTTGGGCACAGCAGACGTGTTGGCACATGCATAGTGTAATGTATGTAGTAGAATGGAGAAAATAGCTTCAAACTTGTTCTTTTTAGATCTTGTGAATGTCCTTACTTTCTTTGAATGGTGGAAATCATTAACATTTCGAATGTAATCGCCAACCGTCGTCACTTTGCGCAAATATGGATGAAGCTCCTCACTGAATAAGTTCTTTTTCCTTTTCAAAATGCTATAGTCACAGTAGGGGACTTGTTCCAACATAACTTTTCTTTGATCTGACTTGTTCAAGTGGTGCAATGTGAAGCTCCGTCGGGATATAGAGATCAAAGGAGCTCTTTGATGTCGACATAAAGTCCACATTTTTGAGACTCCCAATGTCAAATTTCTTGATTGAATGATAATTAGAAGAGCACCAGGTAGTTTGGAGTGTAATGAAGTTGGTTGAATTGATTCAAAGTCACAAGGTTCTCAACATCTTTCTGGGGTTGTTTTTCATAGGGCGGAAATCCTCGACAATAGGCCAGCGTACATAACCATGAAAGATTCGCGAATCGCGAAGATATGAGAAAATGAATTTTGGATGTGTCAAAAGGTTAAGCAACTTTAAGCTTTTCCAAGATATAATCAAAGCACTCTGAGAGATCAATCAAAAAAGGTGGACTGGCCTCCGTTATTAGATCAGAAAGTTTGATAGTGGTGGGATGTCAGGTGTTCCAAGAGAATATCTTGGTCTTATGAGAAATGCCATAAAGAAGTCAGATTCTACGCCATCGGAGCAGCGACCTCTAAAGAGAAGAAAGAGAAACAGAGGAGATAAAAAGGATGATTTGACTGAAGATACTGGATCACAAGATACTGAAACACAAGGCTTTTCAAATGATCAAGCTATTGTTGTTGATGATTCGAGTGATGATGTCCCAAGTCGAAAGGAAGAGCTTAACGCCATCCCGGTTATTGATCTTTCAGATAATGACGACAAACCAAACATAAAGGCAACTACGTCTAAAGATGTCTCAGGGTGTAATTCAACTTCTGATATCAATGCTGAGATTACAGTTGATGATGATGATGATGGCGAAGATGAAGAAGATGATGACGAGTTTGATGATGTGGAATTTGAAGATGTTGATATGGATTCTGTTACACCAAGACCAAGCTCCAATCTAGCGGGTGACATTTCACTTCAAATGGATAAGCCAGATCCCAAAAAGAAGAGGAAGACCAAGGCTAAGAATGTTATTGATAGAGAAGAAAAGTTATTTAGAAAACAGTTTCATAGAAACTACATTGCAATCATGTCTATACATGGGTTTATAAGGAATCGTTGGTGTAATGACAAATCAATCCACAACTCAATTATGAAACTTATATCACCTTCTATTTATGATGAGCTACATCCTTCAAAGAATGATGTTAAAACTCCACATATAAGGACAAGAAGATTTCTAGATGGCTTACGCCATTTATTAGACAGATGGACCAAATATTACAAGGTCACCTCAAATAAGGGAATTTTCAAACATGATTGGTACGATTGGTATGGGTATGAAAAAACAAGCGTTCCGTTTTCAAGATTCAGCAAATGTATTATCAAAGGTAGGGGAAATAGAGATATAGGTGCTCAAGGTTTTGTTGCGCTGTTGAGAGCAGCTGGTGTTCCTTCTCGGTTGGTGTTTTCACTCCAACCACCAGACTTTACTTCAATGGCAATCAAGAAGAAACCTGAAGAATTGGATACAAAGGGTCAGACTGATACAAAATCTGCACAAGATAAACTTTTAGAGCTGAGAAAAGGGAAAGTTAGTACGTCTGTTGATCAGAAAGTTTTGGGCGAGGTTGAATTGAATTATCCAGTGTTCTGGGCTGAAGCATGGGACTCGTCTTCTAAAACCTGGATAACCATTGATCCAATACAATTCAAAATTATCGAGAATGTTAAACTCAAAAGCAAACTAGAGCCACCGGCCAATTACCCATATAATAATTTGATTTATGTTTTAGGGTATGATCGAAAAGGTGGTGTAAGGGATATTACAAAACGGTATGCTGAAAAATATTATGCTAGAACCAGAAAGAAAAGAATAACAAAAGATGAAGCTGATGAAATCTGGTATTCTGATTTCATGGAAAGCTTATCAGCAAGAGAAAGAAACATATCTGATGATTATGAGGATGAATATTTCAAGAAGAAAGCAACACTAGAGGGAATGCCTGATAACATCCAAGATTTTAAAAATCATCCTTTTTATGTTTTAGAATCTCATTTGAGAGCCAATGAAATTCTTCACCCAAAAGAGCATTGTGGTATGATTAGAACTAAAGGTAAGAATGATTCAATCAAAGTTTATAGAAGAGAAAATGTTCAGACTTTGAGATCTCCAAGAGGATGGTTTCAGCGTGGTCGTATATTGAAAACTGGGGAAAGACCAATGTTAGTGAGAAAGAAGACACCTGCTCAAATGAAAGATGATGATGATGATCCAGATGAGAGGCTTTATGCTATTTTCCAAACATCTGTCTATGTTCCACCTCCTGTGAAAGATGGATTAATAACAAAAAATTCATACGGTAACATTGATGTTTATGTACCATCTATGGTTCCTGAAGGAGCGGTATTGATCAGTACACCTTTTGCATCAGATGCTGCCAAACTAATCGGAATTGATTATGCACCTGCTGTTGTTGGCTTTAAATTTGAAAGACGTGGTGCTACTCCTAAGATTGAAGGGGTTGTTGTTGCGGAAGAGTTTAAGGAAGCTGTTGAATCGGTACAGGAGCAATTGAAGGAGGAATCTATCGAAAAGCAAAGATCTGAGTTAGAAATACGGGCACTTAAAGGATGGAGCTTGTTATTGGCTAAACTTAGAATCAAACAGAGACTTAATGCACAACATGGTAAAGTTGATGAAGATACTGATGGAAGTGAAGATGAATATGCTGAATTAGAAAGAGAGTACGAAGAGTATTTGGAGAATGATGAAAGTGATGATGACATGTCTCAGGATGAGGTTGTCGAGGTGCCCGAGTATGGACCTGGAGGATTTATTATTGAACGTGGTGGTCCCGAACCTGATTATGGGGCTGGTGGATTCATTCAAGAAGATGAAGAAGAGGCAAGTGGTGGATTTATCAACGAAGAAGAAGAAGAAAATGGGTTTCTTGGAGAAGAAGGTGATGTTTCAGCTAGCAATGGTGGGTTTAGAGGCCACAAAACTATCCATAAAGATTATGGTGGTGGCTTCTTGGTTGAGGATGATCAAGAAAAGTATGGCCATGATGATAGTGATGGTGAACTTTACCATACTTCTGGCCGGGATACGGCTAACAAGAGGAGACTAAATGATAGCATGGATAAGGTACCCCATAAAGATAATGATGGCCTTGAAAATGATTCAGATGGCATTGATGAATATGAGGCATTCTTTGATCAGCTACAGAACGATGAAAGTGAGGATAGTGATGATAATGATGAGATTGTGGATGAAAAAGAGAGCTCTTATTCAGAAGCTAATGAGCTCACAGAGAATTTGGACCCAGAAGCTCAAGAACATCCACTGAATGAGAAAGCTGATCCAAGCTCACCAGAGAAAGAATTTTTTGAAGGGGAAGAAATTACTCCACCAGCAAAAGATATAGGTTCAAATGAATCTGAATATGAAAGTGCGATTGAAAATATTAAAGAGATCCCAGTCCAAAAGGCAATAACCGATGAGTATGATGAAGAGCTTGAGAAACAATTCAACGAACAGTTGAAACAGGAAGAATCCCAAAAACTGTCACAATCAACCAATGGTGGCTCCAATCAAGACGAAGATTATGATTTTGACTACGATACAGAATGAACAAATGTAATATTTTACAGAATAATGAAGTTATATTAATAAATGCAATGACGGTTTCTATACTGGAAAGTACCTCTCTATTAAATGCTTATTTCTTTCCTAATCTTCTTCTCTTTTCTTCTAATCTTCTTCTCTCCCTTTCTGCTTCTGCCTTTTCTTCTAATCTTGCTCTCTTTGCTGATCTCATTTCTTCATTCATGACTTCAGACCCAGTAGCCTCCATATCAGACAAATCGTCGTCATCATCGTAATAGTCGGCTCTAGTTTTTCCCCTATTGAACATTTTCCAAATCTCATCTCTATCATAGCCAGCTTCTTCTTCATATTGATCCTCTTCATCATCATCCTCAATAAAATCAGACTCATATTCATCATCTTCAAATCTAGATCTGGACCTTGGCTGGCCAGCTCTTTGATTTTTCTTTCTAGCATCTAGCTTAGCTTGTAATTTTGCAGATGGTTTGGCCAATTCTTTTGGTCTTGAAGGGATGCGTTCTTGAGGTGGTCTCGAGCTTGGTCTTGAATTTGAAAGGCTTGAGGTAGGTTTCCGTACACTTGTGTTTTGTGATGATGGGGCTGATGATGATCTTTGAGAACGAGGTTGAATAGTTTTTGGTTGGGTCTTTGACACATATTTGGTTGGTTGAGTTGCTGGTTGTATAGATTCATCTTTTTTACCATCTTTCAGAGTTTTCGACTTCTCTTGAGCTTGATTCATTAATTCTGCAAATGTTAGTCTTTTCTGTGGAGAAGATGATCTTGGTCTTTCTTGTAAGACTGTCTCCTTGATTGAAACTTCTGGAGTTTTTCTTCGTCTAACAGGAGCTGCCCTTGTTGTTGAGGAACTTGTTCTTTGTCGTTGAGTCTTTGGTTTAGGATTTTGGGCTTCCTTCTTCGCATTTTCAATTCTTCGAAGCTCCTTCAATCTTTGCACAGCTGGATCAACTGTTTTGGTATATTGTGGTTCATAAGAGGATTTGGATAATAGTCTGCGACCAGTTGAGGATGGGGTTTGTGCTTTTGGTTTCTGAGCATTAGGGTCATAGGAATATGAAGGTTTAGCCTCAGAGTCTTTTGTTTTATGCTTAATTTGGGATATTAGCGATGAAAAGCTCATCTTAAGCTAGGTTGAATTATGGTAGACAAGTAGATTCTCAAGTTAATCAGTAAAAGTGTCATCTTTACTTTCAAATTTTGCCTTTTTGCAACAAAATTTAAAGATTTGATAATTACACGACCAAATCGTGGTAAAGAAATTACAATCGCCAGATACAACGTCAATATTTGAATTTGAAGACTTCGAGTAGAGAGGTAAATACTCCAATCAATCTAGAAAATGCACTGATTGTGTATCTTCAAGGAATTGTGCTTTCAATGTTGAGAAACCAGGGGTCAACAGTCCCCAACACCCAAATTTTAACTTTCAAATCAATTACACAGTTATACCAATTATTATTGTACATTGAAACCTATTTGAGTGAATTAAACCTGTTTAACTGTGATTGAAGATTGATCAAAAAATACAGAACGATCATCGTAAAGCTGATTGACTTTCAATTAAACAATCAAGTAACGGATTGGGATGTGGATCTAAAAGAAGCAGTTAGTATAAAATCTTCAGCGTAGTTTGAAGCTTTGTTAACACATACAAGTTTAATAGCGTAACCAACGATACCCATCATAATGAAACCAACACCAACAGCTCTGATGATTTTAATATATTCTGGATGCTTGTTAGTAATGTTTCCAAATTGATACACACAACTGTGGAACCAACGAAGGGGGCAAACATGCTAAGGACAATGCTGATTTACTGCCCAGACAGTAACATCTAACAAGATGAGTTGCTGCTCGCCTTTCTGAGGGCCATCTAGTTGGTACTGCAATGATTTATCACTTTACTCACCTTTTTTATCTGGCTTGGTACATTTTTGGACAAAAGCTGAACCATCTTTGAAGAACTCAACAGGAACTTCAGTGAATTTTTCTAAACCGTCACCAGCCATCTTGATTTATTTATTTGTTGTACTTGTTGAAGTGTTGAGGTTCTGTATCTTTATCATTCAACGATTGTTCTTTTCTTCGACGTGTTCACCAGTAATCCCATCTAGGTGTTTGGATGTGAAATGAATTCGCGATCATTTTCGTTTTGGCGTTTTTTACCCGCAGTTTGACCCTATCAGGGAATCCATTGATTTAAACACCAGTGAAGAATCATTTCTTGTTCTGAATCAATTAACAGAGTTTCATTCAAGGAATTGATAGCCTGTTAGACACAGCGGTAGATTTTTTAACAAAAGATTAATATACTGTGCATACTGGACAATTGATCAAGCAGTTTGTTTTCATAGAATATCACACATTCTTGAAAAAAATTATCACCTTGTTCAACTACAAGAGAATCGAGTTCACATCAAATCAATTGACCCTGAATGTCTGGGAGACGTGGCTCATTCAATGGACCCCCAGGTGGTAGGCCTTCTAGAGGTGGCCCAAGGGGTGGTGGCAGCAGAGGTTCGTCAGATCCTAGAAGCTCTTCAAGAGGTGGCCCAAGAGGTGGAGGTGCACCAAGAGGAGGAAGAGGAGGAAGAAGTGATAGTTTTTCAGGCGGTAGACCATCTGCAGGAGGACCACCATCAAGCCGTGATAGTAGAGGAGGTTTTTCGGGAGGTCGAGGTGGTAGAGGTGGTGAAAGCTCGTCAAGGGGAGGCAGAGGTGGTAGAGGAGACAGCTCATCAAGAGGAAGTAGCAGAGGAGCACCAAGAGGAGGTAGAGGCGGCGGTAGGGGAGGATCTCAATCAGGAGGTAGAGGAGGAAGAGGTGGTAAAGGTAAATCCGCTGATACTTCAGAAGCTTTTATCAAAGATCATGATGGTTCAACAACGAAAATCACTGGTACCAATATGGCTCCGTTGAAAAACGCTCGTCAATTTGGTGGTGTTGTGGGAACGAGTGGACCACCTCCGCCATCTGTTCAATCAGGGGGTAAAAGAAGACGTGAAGATGATTCCACCCCCCAAAAAAAGAAGAAAGCAAAAAGTGGTAGACCTGATGATTTCACTGTTAAACCTTTGCAAGATGAAAGATTAAGCAAGTTTCAACAACAAAATCAAAGGTCGGAAAGAAGAAATTTCGACGACAAAAGATCCAGCAAAGTCAATGGTAAGACCTTTGATCAAAGAAAAGCTTTTAAAGAAAGAGATGGTGAGAAGTTCTCTGGATTTGACCAAAGAAAGTTGTTTGAACAAAGAACTAAATCCTCAAGATCTACCAAGCCTCAAGCTTTGAAAGTTTTAAACACAAGTGATGCTAGTACTAGAGCTGTTTATGTTTTGAATATGGGACCAGAAATTACGGAAGATGACATCAGAGAATGGATTATTGAATATGCAGTTTCGAAGAAGGCAGAAAATGTTACAAATAGTTTGGTTTCTGATCTTTTCAAGAAGGGTTCTGAATCTAAAGAGAATGGTCAGCAGAAAGAGGTTCCGAAAGGAACTGAACAATCGAAAGAAGATGGTGATGTGGAAATGAATTCAGATGAACAGCAAGAAGCTGATAAAAGTAATGTTGAGTCTAAATCTACTGAAATATCTGCTGCTGATAATGGGTCCAAAGATGGAAAGGTTGCAGTTGTTGAACAGGAGGAGGATGATGATATTGAGGAAAGCTCATCAGATGAGAAGGATGACGAAGAGGATACCTCAGATAAAGACGGAAAAGCCAAAGAGACTGATCCTGAAGAACAGAAATTAAAAGAGCTTAAGAAGCTGAAGAGAAAGGAAAGAAGAAAGAGCAAGAAACTCACTGCTAAGTACGTTCAGAGAAAGTTGAATACAAAGTCTCAACAGTTATTGGATAACATTAGAAAGATTATTTTTGACACACAGGAGAGTAATGGTAAATCGCGTGGTAATGCTTATATTGAGTTTGCAACTCCAATTTCAGCTGTGTTGTTCAGAGTCATTATTGAAAAACATAACAAAGCTAATAAGGAAAGAGGATTAACTGCAAAATACGTCACCAAGTTTGCAAAAATTTCAAAAAGCCCTTTTATTTTAGTTAAAGCTAAAATTGAATCTGTTGAAGTTACTGAGGAGTCCACTGTCAAGAAGGATGGTGAAAAGCAACCAGCATCTCTCGAGAAAGGTCAAAAACCTCAGGTACCACCTTCAAATAACGTTCCAATACCACCTCATGCTGGTCAAAAACAAATACCTGTTCCACCAAGTGCTTCAGCTCCAACTCCACTCCCAGAAGTACATCATCAAATGAAGATTCCTCCAAATGCAAAGAATAATATGCCACCAAGTGCTCCAAAATCCCAAGATACAACAAGACCCCCTTCAAATGCTCCACCAAGTCGTGGCCCAAGAAATCAAGCTCCAGCTACTTCAAGAAGTGGTCCATCACCAGCGGAAGCTCCAGCAACCCCAGCTTCTCAAGTACCACCTTCAAATCCATTAGGCGTTCGTGGGAAACGTACTTCACAACCACCTACTCCAAGGGCTACTCCTGTGCAGAGTCTAAATCAAGGATCTCCACGTATTCCACCATCTCAACAATTTTCACCAGCACAACCTCCACATCGTGGGTCTATCCCACCTCAAGCTCAAAGACCATCATCTTCAGGTGCTGCTTCTCCAAACCCATACAGACAAGGAGGTCCATCGCCTATGCAACCACAAATGCCACCAGGTGCAGCTCGTCCAGGGTTTCCAGGATCTCATCCATCAACACCAGGTAATCAATTCCATGGATATCCACAACAACAAGGACCACCAGGAGCTAAGTCACCAGCTACAGGAGGTCCTTTCACTCAATTTCAACCACCAAGTGGATTATCACGTCGTCCAGCTCAACCAGGTACTCCCCAAGCATCAGGACCAGGGTTCCCACCAAGAGGACCACCAGGACCACAGGGACCTCCATTTGGTAGACCACCACCACCACAAGGATATTATGGACAAGGACCACCACCACCACAACAAAGACCTGGATATCCATATCAACAACAACCTGGAGGACCACAAGCAGGACCAGGATTTAGAGGACCTCCAGGGCCTCCAGGGCCTCCTCCACCAGGTTATAGACCAGGAGTTCCAACTGGTGCTCCAAGACCTGGATACCCACCACAAGGTTATCCTCAAGGTCCACCACCACCACAAGGGTATGCGCAAGGTCCACCCCAAGGTCCACCAAGACCACCACAATATCAAGGTCAAAGACCACCACCACCACCTCATGCTTAAGAAAGATCTATTGTTATTTGGTTTATTCTTTACATTTAATGATTAGCAGTGTTAGCTGCAACAAAAAGCTATCTACAGTCCCAACAAAACGAAGAAGAGTAAATACTAAAAGGTACATGAAGATATCTAGACAAAAATTGTGTTTATAGCTAGAATAAGAGCTATGAATATGCTTTAATCTAATTAATTTCCTTTCCTAAAACAAACTGTAATTGACTTTTATTGATGCAAAATATATCTATATAACTTAATCAAACCCATTCCATTCATCTTCACTATCTTCATTTTGATCATCTTCTGTATCCTCTTCACTTTCATCATTTTCCTCTTCAACCACTTCAACAACACCCCATTGTTTCAATCTGTCATCTTTTAACACTTCATCTCTGATCTTTTCTCTTAGGGTCTTGTATGCAGCCTCTTTACTCAATTCATCAAACACTGAAATCAATTCTCCAACAGGTGTACTATCTATTATATCTTGTTTTCTTTTATTGATATCATCCTGTTCGTCATCTTCATCTTCTTCATCTTCATCTTTTTCCTCAACGTCTTTGAAAACCACTTTCTCCAATTCATCAACATAGATATCAATAATATGGAATGGGATCCCATTAGGTATTTTTTTATCACCAGATAATGGAATTTTTTTCAAAACTTGTAAAAATTGTTCAACCATTTCATCATCCCATTCTTCTTTTTCTAATCTAGCAAACATAGCATTAAGGTTGAATCTAACCAACATTAAGAATTTATCTAATCTCCAATGATCAATATGAGGCCACTCTTTACAAATAATAACCCACCAACTTTCATTAAATAATTTCCAATTTTGTTTTGGAATTATATCAAATAATGAAGATAAATCTCTAGCTAATCTTTGTTGAGGTCTTGGTCTATCACTGAACCACATTGAGTAGTATAGACCCTTCCATAATTTTTCATATTCTAATAAAGGTAATTTACGTGGATGTGATAAAAACTTTTGTAATGCTTCTAATGCTTTTGTTCTAGTTGGACGGTCTAGAGAGAAAAGTTAGTGGACATCTTCACATGAAATGGAGAGGGAACTGAGACATACCATTTGCCGCTAGCTTCTTCACAAATGATGAAGTTTGTATATTATTGCTCATGATTGATCTGTGGTGTATTGCTTTCAAATTGATCTATACTATTTGATCCATTGATAAGTTTTTCCACGTAAAGAAAAAAAATTTTAGAGATGACTTGTTAGAGACACTCCATCACCAAAAAAAAATCCAATTCCGCGAAATCTTGTTGAACCGTTAAAAAAAGTCAACTGTGTCAAAAATTCAAAGAGTAAATCAGTTATCAAGTTACACCTTATTTGATTTAACCAATACCGCTCGGACTTTATAATGTCAAAAGAAAACCCATATGTGCCCAAATATATCAAAGATGCTCCATGGTATCAACCAAAGACCAATCCAGAGGATTATTTATCACATCATAGAACATCTTCAACACAAGAACCAAATTCAGAACCAAAGATAGGACAGGGTATCAAAGACGAGTTCATACCCACTGAAGAAATAGATCCTACAAGTCAACAGCGCCATAGGATAAAGAAGAAAGGACGCTGTAAGAATTGTGGGGGTGATCATGATAAGAAGGATTGTCTTGAACGTCCTGGTTTAATCAATGTTAAACAGACAGGGAAAGTCTCGAAGAGAAATGAGGATGTTGATTATGATGGGAAGAGGGATAGATGGTATGGATATGATGTTAATGACTATACGAAATATTTAAAAGATTGGAAAGAGAAGGAGGCAAAGAAAGAACCAGAAGAGAAAAGGGAATATGATACCGATGAGGAAATTGAATTGAAGGAATTAGGATTATTGGATGATCCTGAATTTAAAGATGCTGCTAAACAGGACGGTGAAAAAATTATCCGGTTAAGAGAGGATAAAGCTGTTTATTTGACTAATGTGAGGAATGAAAATATTAGTTATGATCCAAAGAGTAGAATGATTAGAGATGATAAGACTGGTTATTATAATGATAGTAATTTGTTTGTTAGACATTTGACTGGTGAGGCTAAAGAGTTTGAAAACTCCAAAAAGTTTGCATGGGATGAAAAAAAACGAGGTATTATTGATGATAATCTTGTTGCTAATCCAACTTTAGCTGACCGTAAAATTGAAAAGATGAGTGAGGAGGAGAAATTAAAAAAGGACAAACTGAAGAAGTCTATACTAGATAGATATGGGGGAAGCTTGTCAATTTCAAATAATGATGAAGCTGAAGAAGAGGAAGATGAAGACCCACAAGCACAAGTTGATTCCACGAAATCCAAATATCCAGAGGATGTGTATCATAATAATCATACCAGCGTCTGGGGTTCATATTATTCTGATGGTAAATGGGGGTATGGCTGTTGCAAGTCTTTATATAAAAACAGTTACTGCAGTAAATAATAGAATAATATATGGCTCTGCTCACTTTTTATTTCCGTATTGGGCAGTCTACGGTCGGTCGCAGTAGCCCGCCACAGGCTCACAGAGTCAATTCGCGAAACCTTGAAATTTGAAAATCTTCAACAGGTTGACGGATTTTAGCATTTGTGGTAATCTGTCACACGAGTACCTGAAAACCAGTCCCACGTGGAGCTCATCAAAGGCCAACGAACTGTGAAATGATGAGATGGAGACAATGGCATCAAGAGATTCAACAAATCTCGGAGCTGAATTGGTCTCGAGGAAAAGAGAAGGACAAGAACAACGATTAAAGCTATAAACTAATTTACTTTTTCTCAAACCCATTACAATAGCCGTCGTGCTGTGAGTATGTTTTGACATTTGGAGCTGATACTGTAGCTGCGAAAATTTTTTTTTCGATAGGAAGGAACTGCATATGGGATGAGAAACAGCCAAAACTCATCCAGTGAAAGAGAACAGAGCTTTGGCGATACTTTTGGGAGCTTTAGAAGCGGAATATAACTGGCTAACGGCCATACATAGCTTCTTCACTAGCCGTTGGATACCTGTTCTAGAGCTGGACTGAGCTTGATTGAAGCCTGAACCGTGGTTGGAACTTATATTACAAGGCGATTTGGCAAGTGCTTTGATCTTCTTGAAGGTTTTTAGTTGGTGCTTCAAATTGACAATCAAAGAATGCCTCAATAGCTCTGCTGAGGAATACAACAACTGTTCACAACAACCAATAGCTCATGGTCTTCTCGTAGTTCATTAATAATAACATTACACGCTCTTTATCAGGGCTATAGCCCAACTTCTTGGTCTCTTGACCTTATTTTACACAGGGCTCCCGGAGTGTTTAACAGTAAAGTGTATCTCCATGCAGCAGCAGCCTCTGCACAATTTGCGAAAGCGATGCGCTGAAACTGGTTGTATCAAAACACAGAATCATCTTATAAAAGGACCCAGTCTCCTTGGGAATCCAAGCTAATACCATCTCTTATATCACTCACTCAACACAATCGTTATCAACTAGGTCTATAATCTTTTATTAAGCGAGAATTGATAGATTTGTTAAATCCACGTTCCTTTATCAAAAATTGTTTTTGCTTAGGAAAAAAACCCTTTAGTACTCATTCTAACTTGACAAGAAGGGGGCAAGAGAAATCCATTGAAGAAACACTTAACAACCAGCTAAAGATATCCAGAAGTGCTCACTAGCGGGTAGGATGAAATTTGGGGCTCAAATCAAATCCAAATCCGTTCCAGAATGGAAGAGCTACAATATTGATTATAACCACTTGAAATTTAAGATTAGAGTAACAACAGAAACTCCAAATAATCAAAAACTGGTTAATGACTTACATAATGACTTTATTGAACAAATTGATATGGTAAATCTATTCCTGAACTCCAAGATTGGTGAAGTTAAAAGAAGAATAATATATATCGAAAACTTGATTGAACAACAAGAAAACCCAAAAAGTCATAATGATGGACATATTCATTTCAATGCTGAAGATTATTTATCTTCAATCTCATCAGATTTACAAAAACTTTCAAGATTCATCATGGTTCAAAAAACTGGTCTAAGGAAGTTGTTGAAAAAATATACAAAATATTCAAAAGATGGCGGTGATTTAAACATGAAAATCAACAAATATATGATCAAGAATGATGATTCATTCATCCATTTGGATCTTACTGGGTTTTATTTGGAACTAGCATTGATTTATGACTTGATTAGATCAAATATGGAGGCAGTTTCACCAACTTCTTCATTACCAACTCAGCCGCCACAGCAACAACAACAACCATTACCTGCCAATGCCCATAGACGCCGTTCTTCATACATTGATCCATCTTTAACTTTAAACATTAATGAATTTTTTGATTATGAAGCTATCAAAGAAGGTAACTTTGTGGAGAAATACTTGGTTCATTATGATAACTTGGAAGAATTAAAGATATTCTTGTTGGCTAATTTTTATTTTGTTGACCAAACAGTGAGTTCCACTAGACAAAATATTGAACTAAAGAAACAGACATCAACTCTAAGTCTAAGGCAAATTATTGGGAAATCTGCTTCAAATGAAGATTTACCATCTACAAAGAGACAAAAAACTCAACCTATTGAAGAAGGAGAAGAACAAGATGAAGAGGACGATGATGAAAGAAACACTCAGATTTATAAAAGTAACTCAATTTATTTGAATGAAAGTGACGAATTGGTTGATCATGGTTCAAGTTCATTGATCTTGGAAGATCCAAAGAATTTCATTTCAATCAAAAATGAAACAGAACCAGGCATGTTTTTAACTGATTTAAAAAATACAAATAGAACTATTTCAATGACTGCTATTGGTGGATTAAGAAAAACTTCATGTGTGTTGCTACATGATTCTCAATTCTTACAAGATTTATTACAGAGTTGTTTAGATGGTGAAACTTATCAAGATTTTTATCAACGTCATGAATCTGAAATTTTGCCTTTAAGCTCCTTGGAGAAAATTTCAATTGAATGGATATATTCCAAAAATGTTAAACCTTTGGTTAAAGTTAAATTAAATAAATCAAGATTTACAAACTTGCAAACTAATTTATCTCAAGACTCAAAGTTTAAATCATGGATCACTTTAAAATCAAATGTTAAACTAAGTGAAAGTGATTTATCCACTAATGCATGGACTCAACAAAATGAATCAGATGCAAGCTCATTACCTTATGCAATCTTAGAAGTTCGTTGGAATTCACCAAATGTCCCAAGTTTTTTACAAAAATTATTGGATTCTCATTTAGTTTACAACATTGATAAATCTTTCAATGCATTAACTTTTTCATTATACAAATTTAACAAATTATCATTCAAACCTCAATGGGCCCAATTATTCGAATCAAACATTGATATCAGAAAACTCCCACCAAAGATCAAGAGATCTAAATCTCACACCTCAAAGCTAACCAGCCCAACAACAGCTGGGAACTCAGATAACGGTTCATCAATCCATAACCCATCAGTCTCTGGTGAATCCACAGTGCAATTCCGTTATTGGAATGAATTTGATAATGGTTCAGATTTTGAAAACGATAATGCATTCATGGTTGATGTTGATTCTTCAGATGACCACCATTTTTTAAACAATGCATCAATTGATTGGTTTTACAAAATGTCTAATAATTTCCATGATTTCCTATTACAGAAAACTCCATGGTTGATAACTGATGAAGAGTCCCAACCAATGAATCAATCCCTTTCTCAACAACATCATAATGGGTATGGTTCTTTAGAATCCGATGTGGAGTCATTAAATGAACAAATCAAATCTCATCAACAATCAACTTTCTTATCCTCATTATCTCTATTATCCGCATTATTTGCGTTGCTCCTCACTGCAGTTTCATTAGGTATAACTGCCTCCATATATAATTCTTATGATGATGTGAGTTTGAGCCCAGTACTTGTGGGTGTTTTGACCATAACTATGTTGATTAGTTTGTTTTTGGGAATTTTAGCCATTTGTTTAATAATGAGTTGCGAGAAAAAAACTATGGGGAATCTAGTATTTGTTTGGGGTGTTTTCATTGGTGTGACGGTTTTCATAATTGGTGGTATTGGTTCTGTTTTTGGTATTTGATTTTTTGAAGATATGTATTAATAAGTTGATTTATGTGTTTTGTTTTTGATATTATGGTTGTTTTTTTAGAGTTTATATTATAGATAAGCATTTGTTACGATAATTAATTATATGAACTGTCATGATCGTTTATTCCCTTGTAGGATTCATAATTGAAATCCAAACCTTTGTTGACACCACTGTGAACCGTGCTCTTCATAATCTTGTTTAGAGACTCTTACATTTCTATATGATTCATTCTCACTGAAAACTTTGGCAGATTCCCAACCATAAGTTGTAGGATTTGATGGTTTACCAATTCTAACATCCCATTCAACAGGTAAAACAATTTTCAATTCATTTGATAACCTTTTCTCAAAGTTTTCCATCTCGAAATTCCCACCAATGACGATAATATTTGAGACAATCAATGGTCTAATCAATTCTGGTAACGTATAAATACTATCCATTATCGTCTCCACTAAGCCTGGTTTATTGTTAACATTGACAATCTCAGGATGGAATATCGTTTCAGGCACTGAGAACCTTTCATCATATAGTCTCAAAATTTGTTGTTCTTGTGGTTTGTATTTTTGTTTCAATTCTGGTGTAAGGACATACCCTTGAGTTGTTGTATTGAAATCTGGTAAAACATATTCGATAATGTGGTCTTTATTATTTTTGTTTTGCTTAATCATCTTTAGTGATTCATTATAATCCAAACTAACAAAACAGGATTTTTCTTTGATGTTATTGACCAAAATAGTTTCATCAGTAACGTTATAGTGTCTAAATGAAACATATTCTCGAAGAACCCCCGAGAGAAATCTACCCCCTATCTCAAACTTCCTCACACCTCTCCAGTAAACAACACCTCTAATTATTGGTATTATCCAAGTTGCATTAAATCCTGAATCTATAACTAATTGGAAATCAGCATAATTTTTAATACCCGATATATCATTCTCTATTTTGGGTTCATATAAAGTTTCATTCTTTCCATAATTCCACGGTATGAAGCCAGCCATAGGGTTTCTGTATAAAGACTGGAATCCATACTCTTCAAATATTATCTGATCTGTATTAATTGACAATTGTGGTAATGTAAATGGAGTTTCACCTAATATCAAATGGGTATCACTGGGGTCAACGTCTAAGTCAACATCTCTTGAAGTGAACGCATAATCCCAGATTTGTTTTTCAACTTCCCAACTAACTAAATTCCCTTTTTCAATTGGTCTTTTGAAAGTTATCCCACTGATATCATTAACATTGTGTATTTGATTGGAGATTAATAATTTCTTGTCTTTAGTTCTGCAAATTGTATTTTGAACTTTCTTTATGTCTTTGACATCTGCTGTGTTGTATCCGACCTTAATGTTGAAAGATCCATTATCTAGAATGACTGTAGACGACATTTCAAGGATGCCAGTCAATCTCAAGGAATTGTTCGAAATTTGTTGTTCTGCTTTGATTTTTCAGAGCTTATACACATTTGCAGTTCGCGGTGTCGCGAATTCGAAAATTCACACACGTGACTCAAGTCAGGGTAAAGTTCGCGGATTGAGATCTTGGGTTTGTTTATTTTTTTGTTTATGTTTTGATTTCATATACGCGTCTTTGATCGAAACACTTTGAAGCTTCAACATACAAGAAAGAACCAGGTTCATACGATGAGTTCGCCAGTTCAGCAGGCAAAGAGACGAGCTATTAGAGTAGCAGTCTCTGATGATGAAGAAGATTACGCTGACGCTGTCAATGATGCTGGTGACGTCTCGATGATGAGCGATAAAGAGAACGAACTTCAGTCCTCCCCAACAAAGAGTTCTCCGAAGCCAGAACGTCGCTCTTCATTGGCACCAATTGATCAAAATGTTGATAGCTTGAAACTCACAAACAATGTTAAACTTGACCCTCCTTCAACGTTACCACCTCCGCAATCACCAAAACAAAAAACTGCATTTAACGGTCCAGATATTATTCAATTATCACCAATCAAATCCTCCAAGGCAGCAACGCAGTACTCACAAGATAAACCAAGGGAACCAATAACAAGATTAGTTATCCAAAAATTAGTACTCAACAACTTTAAATCTTATGCTGGGACTCAAGTCATTGGCCCTT
Source organism: Hansenula anomala (assembly GCF_001661255.1). Classification (NCBI taxonomy): domain Eukaryota; kingdom Fungi; phylum Ascomycota; class Saccharomycetes; order Phaffomycetales; family Wickerhamomycetaceae; genus Hansenula; species Hansenula anomala. The sequence goes on from NW_017567115.1 coordinate 713,669, forward strand.
TCCATTCATCATTTTCTGCAGTCGTGGGTCCTAATGGTAGTGGTAAATCAAATGTTATTGATTCATTACTTTTCGTCTTTGGGTTCAGGGCAAACAAAATGAGACAAGGGAAATTATCAGAATTGATCCATAACTCTGAAGCTGCTCCAAACTTACAATCATGTTCCGTCGATGTTCACTTCCACCATGTCACTGATAATCTAGATGATACCACAACAATCGTTCCAGGTAGTGAATTGGTGGTGTCCAGAAGTGCGTTCAAAAATAATGGCTCTGAATATTATATCAACAAGAAAAGAAGTAATTATTCTGAAGTTACCAAACTATTGAAGGATAAAGGTATTGATCTTGATCATAAGAGATTCTTGATCTTGCAAGGTGAAGTTGAAAGTATTGCACAAATGAAACCAAAGGCTGAAAAGGAAAATGATGATGGTCTTTTGGAATACCTAGAAGATATCATTGGTACCTCAGATTATAAAGGCACGATTGAAGATTCATTTAAACAAATTGAAGATCTAAATGAAGTTTGTCAAGAAAAAGAAAACAGATTTAGTCTTGTTGAAAAGGAAAAATCATCATTAGAATCCAAAAAGGATGAAGCTTTAGAGTTTTTGTACAAAGAGAAAACTTTGGTTGAGAAAAAATCTTTATTATTCCAATTTAGAATGCATAAAAGTCAAGAGTCTATAAACACCAACAATGGAGTTTTGAAAGAACTGCAAACCAAGTTGAAAAATGAAAAGACGGAGTCAACCGATTTTGAAAAAGAAGTCAAATCCCTAGAGAAAGACTACAATAAATTGACCGCCTTGCTTGAGGATATTACCCTTAATATCAAGAAATTGGAAGATGTGCAAAAGAAAGGTGATAGAGAAAAGGTCGCTGTTGAAGAAAAAAAGAAGAGTTTGGAGAACAAGAAGAAGAAAGCTGAAAAGCTGCTATCAACCGCTGTTCATGCCTTGAGTGAAGCTGAATCAAAACTTCAAACTTATTCTGAGGAAAATGAATCATTCGACAAAGAATTAGCAGAGGTCAAGGAGTCGATGGTTCAAGAGAAGGCTATTTTGGATAAGATCCGTCTTGAACTTACAGATAAAACCAAAGGCTTCAATGAAGAAATCGAAGTTTATGAAAAACAACTACAACCATGGAATGAACAGCTTGATCAAAAAAGATCACAGATTCAAGTTGCTGAGAGTCAAGTTTCAATATTGAAAGAGAAAAGATCTCAATTAGATGCTGAAGTTAACGGTTTGAAGCAATCTATTCAAAGGATTATGAACGATGGAAATGAAAATGAAAAGAAGTTGACAACTCTGAAAAGGGAACTCGTTCATACCACTAAGCAAATTGAACTTGGTGAACAAGAATGCTCTCATGCGTCTGCAAAATTGAATGAAATGAATGGAGTTTTATCAAACCATCGTCAACGAACTTTAGAAGCTCGTGGTTCATTGTCAAACATCGAAAACAAAAGTAAGGTTCTTGCAGGTTTGATGAGATTACAAGACTCTGGTCGTATTCAAGGCTTCCATGGAAGATTAGGTGATTTGGGTTATATTGATGATAAATATGACGTGGCCATTTCAACTGCCTGTGGTCAATTAGATGACATGGTTGTTGAAACAGTTGAAGTCGGTCAACAATGTATTGAACACTTGAGAAAAAACAACCTTGGTTATGCTCGTTTCATTTTGTTGAACAAATTGAGAAATTTCAACTTGAACCCAATTCATACACCGAACAATGTCCCGAGATTATTTGACTTAGTCAAACCTAAGGACCCAAAATTTGCTCCTGCATTCTACAGTGTTTTACAAGATACTTTAGTCGCTTCCGATATGAGAGAAGCTAATGCTGTTGCGTATGGTGCCAAACGTTACAGGGTTGTTACGCTCGACGGTAAATTGATTGATAAGTCCGGTACTTTGAGTGGTGGTGGTAATGTTGTTAGTAGAGGTGGTATGAAATCTGCAGCTTCTGCGAATTCAGTTTCTGAAAGAGATGTCATTAAGTTAGAACAAGAGCTAGCGGAAAAGGAAAAGAACTTTGAAATTGCACAAAATACCTATTATGAAATGACAGATGCTTTGAAAGAGATGAAGGAAAGAAAACCTGAGATCGAAACTCAAATATCCAAACTGACTTTTGAAATTGAATCATTATCCAATGAGTTGAAAAACTCTCAAGCTCAACTTACGGAATCAATCCAGGCCAACGAAGCTGCAAATTCCAATAATAAAGATATACAAGAAGCTGAAAAACAAGTCGTGGTTCTCAAAAATGAGTATGAACAACTAACCGAGCAAACAAAAGACTTGCAATCAAAAATCAATGAACTTCAAGAAAAGATTATGCAAGTTGGTGGTGTCAAATTACGCTTGCAAAAATCCAAAGTTGATGGTTTGAACCAAACAATGGAACTCACACTTGAAAAGATAAACAACAATAAAGTTTCACTCAAGAAGCTGCAGAATGAGCTGAAAAGATACCAAAAGTCCAAGACCGAAAAAGAGTCTGAGATTCAAGGCTATGATAATGAGCTAGTGAAAATTGAACAAGCATATCAAGAGAAAGTTGCTTCATTTGAGAATTTGGAAACTGAACTAAATAAATTGTTAGACTCTAAAGATGACAATTCCTCCAAAGCTGAATCCTTGAAAGAGCAGTTGGATGAAAAATTGGAAAAGATCAATCAGTACAGATCTGCTGCTATCGAGCTCGAGAATAAGATTGAAAGACACCAAGGTATAATTAAACAAGAGTCAAGACATTTGAACGAGTACTTGGCTGAACTTAAATCTTTGGAAGCACGAGATGTAACTGAGTTGGTTGCATTTATTACAGATGATGAAGAACGTGCTAAATTTGCAACTCCTGTTTTGTCAGAATTATCACCAGATGAAATAAAAGCACTCGATATAGAAAATATTGAGAGTGAAACTGCAGAATTGGATGAATTTATTACAAATGCCAAAATTAACGTTGATATATTGGAAGAATACGGTAAAAGAGCTGCTGAATATTCGTCGCGTAAGACTGATTTAAATGATGCTGTAAACAAGAGAGATGAAATTAAAAAGATGAGTGAGGATTTGAAGAAGAAAAGATTGGATGAATTTATGGAAGGATTTAACATCATTTCTGCCACTTTAAAGGAAATGTATCAGATGATTACAATGGGTGGTAATGCAGAATTGGAATTGGTAGATAGTTTGGACCCATTTTCAGAAGGTATCTTGTTCAGTGTGATGCCTCCAAAAAAGAGTTGGAAGAACATTTCAAATCTATCAGGTGGTGAAAAAACATTAAGTTCTTTGGCGTTGGTCTTTGCATTACATCGTTATAAACCTACGCCATTGTATGTTATGGATGAAATTGATGCTGCCTTGGATTTCAGAAATGTTTCAATTGTTGCAAATTATATCAAAGAACGTACAAAGAACGCACAATTCATCGTTATCTCGTTAAGAAATAATATGTTTGAACTTGCACAACAGTTGGTGGGTATCTACAAAGTCAACAATATGACTAAAAGTATCACGCTTCAAAATCGTGATCTTATTGACCGTGATTGAATGTATTTTAGAGGGTTTTTAATGGGTGGACGTCGATGTTCTTAATGTATGATTTTTGATTTTCGCGAATACGGATGTAAGCGGTAGTTTTGAGTACACTACATAGGCGTTTCAAATATCAAGTTTTGCTTCTATTGATTCAACTATTGTAGTGTTTGATAAACTCTTTTCTTGGATTGCTTTTCAACTTGTTCTCTGTTTTCATATTCATCTATAAATTCAGCGTTATGGGTCAAATTCCATTGAGTTTGCAAAACTTTCAAACCTTGAATGTTGAAACCTAATTCATTAGTACTTTGCTTCAATTCAGCTCTGAGTTGAGATCTCACACTTGTTATTAACTTTTTAATACTCTCATCTTTCATGCTGTTCAGTTCATAGAGATTAGATTTGATTAAGAAGAATAAGACTTTGCAGATGATTGAAGTATGTTGTCTTAGCACTTTGTTTGATCTTGTCCATCTTTCAATGACTTTGAAAAACTTCAAAACAAATGAAAATGGTAACACAAGTAAGGCATCTTCAAGCTGGGCTGGTTTGATGGCTAAAAGTTGATCTAACACATATTCAGATCCGGAAACATTCTTTGACTGTATTAAAATATGTTTTGAAGGTTTGATAGGTTGTTCACCAGTTTTAGTCTTTAGCCATTTCTTATAAGCCGTTTGGTATTCTTCTTCGTCCTCCATATCTTTACCACCGATTTCCAAAGCTTCAAGTAGTACTTCACCAGCTTTTAAGGTTTCTAATGTTTGCTGATTAACACCAGTGGCTTCATCTTTATCTTCTTCTTCGTCATCGTCCTTCTTTGGCTCATCCTCTCCTTCAAGTGAAGCCAACAATGTACCTTCATAAAGTTCATCCATTTCTTTTTCTTTTTCTTCTTCAATGAATACTTGATCATCAGTCTCCTCCCAAATTCTGATACTGTGATCATGAGAAGTTGAAACCACGAATGAACCATCCGTAGATATAGCAATACTCCAGATTTCTGATTGATGGGCACTTAATTTTTGAATGCATTCAAATTTATCACCATCCCAGTATTTCAATAATCCATCTTTACCACCACTAAAGAAGTTATGAGACTCCGGTAAAAATCTAACATTCATGATAGAGTCTTGATGTCCAAAGATGGATTTATGACAATCACCAAAATCCAACCCCCAAATTTTGATATTTTTATCAGCAGACGATGTGATTATTAATTTTGAGTCATGTGAAATATCAATAGACAAAACTGGAAGCTTATGACCATATAAACTCAAGTAGAATTTCAAAGTATCAAAAAAGAAAACTTTCACAGTATTATCCAACAATGAAACTGCAAGATATTTGGTATCTGGTGAGATCTTGAGGGATAATATATCATCAGTTAATTCTAAAGTCTTGTTGTGGAAAATTTTCATCTTTGCTGCCATTCTTTCAGTTCCTGGGACAAGTTCTTGTTCAATTTTGAAATCCCAAAATTTGATGGTTTTATCAGCAGAACCAGTAACCAAAGATTTCCCGTCTGGTGTTATATCTAATGACCATATGGCACCATCGTGAGCTTGAGTAGTTTCTAATAATGTTGATGTTGCTAAATCATAGAGTTCAAGTTCACCAGCTCTTGTACCGACAACGATTAATGAACCACCTGGTAAGAATTTGGTTGCTAAAGCATAACCACTTTCAAAAGTTCTGATACAATTATTAGTTCTCGTGTTCCATATTTTCAACAACCCATTCGAAGCAGTGGCTAATAATTTATCATTGTCACTGATATCCATGGCTCTAATATCAGTTCTGTGGCCCTGCAAGTCAACGGTGAATGTTTTAGAAGGTGCGGTAACTTCCTTATTTGTATATGCAATTGTATAGTACTCTATTGTGTTATTTGAAGATGACAACAGAAGTTCGAGCTTTGTGCTATTAGTCAATGCCCATGTTGCGTTCTTGATTTTGAAAATTGATCTGAGGACAGTGAATGGTTGTATTAGCATATTCACATCTGATTCTCTGATAGCATTTTCAATTTCCTCTTCATCATACCCCTTCTCTTTCAATCTCTTTTCTCTCTTCTTAGTTGCCTTTGCAATTTCCTCTGTTGTTCTGATTCTGAAGAGTTCAATAGTTTTGTCAGCATTTTGAATGTAGAAAAATCTATTTGAACCAACTTTAGCGAATGATACTTCTAATCCTCTCGCCTTACTTTGCTTTTCAAAGACACCACGCTCGGTAAGCTTGTTATTTTCTTCTTCGGAATCTATTTTCCAAACTTTTGCTTGATTTTCAGCACCAGTGGTGATCAAAATATCATCCATAAGAGCAAGATTCCAACATTCACCAGTATGAGCAACATGTGTTTCAATACATTGTTGTGTTTGTAAATCCCAAAGTTTAATTAAACCATCTTTCGAAGTACTAATCAACCAATCTTCATTAAACCATAATCCAGTGATTTGATCTTTGTGACTGCGTAGCTTGAATAAACCAGTTTCACCAACAAGATCCCAAAAGATAATATTTGAGTCTCTTGAACCTGATATTAATCTGGTACCTTCTTTATCAAAACTTAAGATTGTGATTGCTGATTTATGACCTTGGAAGTTGATTAAAACTGTACCAGAAATCAAATCCCAAATCTTGATTGATCCATCCTCGTAACCTGCTGCTAAAAGATTTGTGTCTTGATGTAATTCAACAGAAGTAACTTCAGATGGTTTGGTTAATTTTGAATCAAATGCACCAATTGGTAGCCCATCTGTAAGTTTCTTGACTAATTCACCAGTCTTGATATCCCAGATTAAAATTTCTTCTAAACCTGCAGTAATAGCTTGACCAGCGCTTGTTTTATTTGAAGGTGGAATCCATATGATGTTTGACTTTGAGGAAATCACACCAAAGCAACTCTTTTGTTCATAACGCTGATATGATTTGACCATTCTTGAAACTTTTCAAATGGTATTGCTGGTTCCAAAAAGCTGTTTGTAAGAGTATTTGGAATTAATAGGTCTTCTCTACATAATTTTGAAATTTTTTTTTCTGCGATGAGATTACATAATAAAATGTGGCTCCGGCGAAAAATATAAACTACTGTTCAAAAAAAATAACATAGACATTCTGATCATTAAAGAAAAACCAATACAAAAGAGAAATAAAAAAGAGGAAAACAATCAAGCAACTTCATTTGTTTTGTTCAACTGATTTTGAGATTTCAATACCCGAGATTCTTTGATTGTGTGCATTGCTTGGTGCCCATTTTCTAACACTTCTAATCTCATCTGAAGAATAACCTGGAATACGAATGTTCCAATTCTTTTCAAGGTTTAACTGAACATCTTTAACATCCAAATTATCAGATTTTCTATGTTTGGCCAAACGACAAGCGAATGCAGTAACATTTGTAACAAATTCATCGGCCAAATCTAATAATAATTCTTCAACATCACCATCAATTGTAGTTTCACCATCACCTTCATCTGCACCAACGGTTTTAACCAATTCACTTAATTTACGTTTTGACAAGACTCTATCGCTTTGCATCTCATATGGTGGTAACTTCATTAATGCCGGTGTAGTCAAAGCTGGAGCTGAAAGACCATGTCCCCCAGTCAAACTTGGACGATTCTGATTGATTGAAACAGCAACAGGAGGTTTAACATTGATTTGGTTTGGAATTGCGATTGAAGAAACTGAACTTTTGAAGACATTGGCTGCTTGAGCTGGATTGATGATATTACCGTTGGTTCCTGTTGGTTTCGCAGCAGCATTAACATTTGTGACTGGGGTGTTAGGTGAAGCTGAACGACCTGCAACGGCTCCAACTTGAGGTTGAGGTGTACCAGTACGTGATTGAAGGTTGCTTCTAGCCTGTGCTTGTTGTGCTTGTGTTTGATTTGGAACTTGTCCTTGAATTTGTTGTTGCTGTTTCTGTGGAGTTCCAATAGTTCCCTGTTGAGGAATTTGTTGTGGTGGTATTTGCCTTTGTTGTTGATTTGGGATTTGATTACCAGCTGTTTGAGCTTGTCTTTGAGCTTGTTGTTGAGGAAGTTGTTGTTGTGTAACTTGAGGTGATTGTTGTTGTTGTTGTTGAAATTGGAAGTTATTTGTTTGATTTGGAACAATTTGACCTTGTGGTCTTTGTATTGAGGCTGCAGATGTACTTCTTTGAATACCTGGGCTTAATTGTGCTTGTTGGTTCATCACAACAGGGCTTTGTCCCTGAGATGATGATGGTTCTTGAGGAAGTTGATTGGCACTTTGTGATCTGGACTGTTGTTGAAAGTTTTGTTGTTGCTGTTGTTGCATTTGTTGTTGTTGTCTTTGAAGTTGTTGTGAGATATTCAAAGCAGCATTCTTATAACTATTGTGTCGTTCTCTAAGCACTTGTTCCTGTTGTAGTAATTTATTTAAGGCTTCTGGAGGTAGCATATTATTCTTTTTGGCCTCTTCAATATTTTTCAATTGTTTTTGAAATTCATTCAGCACATGTTTTAATCTTTGAAGTTGTTGGAATGCGGTCTTCGGTGCTGCTTGAGCATTCGGTGTAGATGCACCACCAGTAGCAGCAGGAGTTCCAATTGCTTGAGGCATTGGACTTGGTGAAGCTGTAGCACCAGATGAGTTGACTCCATTGGCTTGCTGTGGGAGTGTTTGTTGTTGTGTAAGGGGTGATTGTTGACTGAAACTTATTTGGTTTATTTGATTTTGATTTAATTGAGGTGATTGTTGTGATATTTGAGGTGATTGTGTTGGTTGTGACTGACTTTGTTGAACTTGAGCTTGAGGTTGGGATTGAGGAGCCACTTGTGGTGATTGAGCGACTGGTGATTGTTTTGGCAATGAAGCATTTCTCTGTTGTTGTTGATAACTAACTAAAACTTGTTTAATTCTTTGAGCTCTTTTCAAATGTTCCTGACCAGCTTCTGAGTTCAAACCTAATCTCTTAGCTTCTGTGAATTCGTAGTTACACTGTTTGGCCAACTGTTGAATTTGAGCAGGTTGAATATTCATAGTTCTATTCTGAACTTGGCCCTGTTGACCTTGTTGTTGGGGTTGTTGTTGTTGTTGATTTGGTTGCTGATTCATTGTTTCAACGTTACTCTTTTTAAGTTCGACGATGAGTGAGGTAATATAACTTCAAGCTAGACACTCCCTGATGCTTTAGATTCCCGAAACCACTTCAATTCCGTTCCCAGACGATGAGATTTAGATGATTTGGTTTAGTTTTAGTTGTCTGTGATCTTTTATGTTCCAGTGTTGACTTTTTAATTCTCACAAGGGCGCGCCAAAATTCATATGTCACCCTCTCGAGAAAATCGTAGAATGCATTCGCGAATAATGTAGACGTATTACATCAGTTGCAGCTTAAAAGCACACATTTATCCAATTATTTATTCTGTTTTCCCTTCCTTGATGTACTCGACGAAATCGTCGATAATACTGGGCCATGCTGCGGTTTCATCATACTCGGAAAGTTCTGGATCTTTCTCATAGTCTTGAAGGAAAATGAAAAACATGTTCCATGTATCTTTACTAACAGCTTGTTTCCATTCTTGATTCAAAAACGCAATCCATTTTTCGATTTTATCACCATACAATGGACCTAATAATAGTCTCCAATATTCAGTAGCAGTCTCCAATGCTGAGATCTAGTTAGTAACGCTCAAGGAAAAACAACAAAAAAGCTGTAAACATACGTAAAGTTCTTTGTCCTTCCTCTAAAGAAAATTTAAATGTGAACTCATAGATTCTTTTCAAATAATCAACGTTGGTGCTCATTTGCCTTTCCAGATACTGCACATGTTTTTTCATATCAGCTAGCGTCTCTGAACTGGTTTTGTGGTTAGTTTGAAGAACGCAACAACTATTGATTGTAAAGTCACTTACTGTGTGGTTTGCCATTTCAAAATGAAGCTCTTTCTTTCGAAAACACCAGCAGAAGGTGATTCTAAGAATTCAGCTAGCGCTAAAGCGACTTTATCTTCTGGTTCATACCCTAAATCTTCAATGTACTTTATAGTCCCATCAATGCCTATTATATCAGAATCAGGGTCTTTGTATTTATCAAAAATAGCAGCTAGCTTCTTGTTATCTTTGCGCTCAGTCGATGGTTGGTAGGATAGATAGTATTCATTGATGGCCAATTCAAGATCATAGTTTGTTGACTTGAGGAATTGTTCAGCTATTGCTGATGTTGTGTGTGTAAAATCTATGAACTGATCTCTTAATTGTCTCTTTTGCTTGAAGAAGAAAAGTACGTTAATACAAATACATCAGCTATTTTTTAATCCAACTACTCACATTTCTCGACATTGTTCAAATGCTTTTGCCTCTCTGGAACGTAAATTCAAGGCTTCAACTCTCTTCATCACCATTTTTTTGGTATTTTAAATTTCGCGACTTTTTGTCTTTGTTTTGATTTCACAAGATCAACAAGTTTCTTTAACATTTGCAACTGGAAAGAAGAGAATTAAAGCTGAAGAATGCTGCTCACTAAAGACCATTTCCTCAAGGTGTTCCCTGCTCCAGAAGTTCCAACTGACAATGACTTTGATCTGGCCTCCAATTGGTTGCTGAACCACGGTCACAGAGAACCATCCCAAAGGATAAAGACAGCGCTAAAGAACGTCATGAGCTCTACAAGCTTCTCAGCCATGCTACACCAGTATATGGACCAGATGAAAACTCAGGTGCTTTCACTCCAAGTTGATAATACTCACCAACTAGAGAGAACGAGAACATATTTTTTATTTCCCACTCAATACTTACAGCTAGATGATCACGAGCTGAACCAATTGGAAAGAACTTTAGATGCTTTGTTGAAGTTGAAGATAACGAGGAGTATGTTGGGTCATGATGAATTTTTGGAATTCATTGGACTAGATATTGATGATTTCACAAGACTTGAATATGATCAAGCAATAATAGATCAAATCAAATCATTTTCTGGTATTTGGAATCAAAGCTTCTTGAATCAAATTGACCATAATGAATTAAGCAAAAAGGAACTATCAAAGCTTACAATTAATGAAATTTTTGACATAGTCTCCAATTTCCCACATTCTATTTGTGCATTACAAGATTTGCGACAATGTATCGATCCATCTCAAAGAGTCCATTTGGTAAATTCATTTACACAGAGTTGTAACAAAAGATTATTGCATGCTGGTATAAATACAGAAGATATTATCGTATCTTATACAAATACAATCAAGTCATTCTTGCTAATTGATCCAAGAGGAGTCTTGTTGGACAATGCATCAAGACCTATTAGAAGATACCTTAAGGAAAGAGAAGACACCATCCCAACAATTGTTAATGCGCTCTTGAAGCCCGATGAAAAGAGCAAGCTATCAAGATTATCCGAGGAGCTTACTTCAGTAACTGAGCAAACTGTTGACGAGTTAACATTGTCATGGTCACCGGATCCAATTGATGCCCTACCTGATTTCAAAAAACAAGACATAATAGAATCTTTAATCTCTATTTTTGATACCAAAGAAGTCTTCATTAGTGAATTTTCAGAAGTTTTCTCCAAATCATTATTGGCTATGAAGAAGTACGACATTTCAGAGATTTTGTTAAAGTTGCAATTACTAAAAGCAAAATTTGGAGAGGGTGAATTTACCAATTTAGATGTTATGGTTAGAGATATTTCTGACAGCAAAATTGCAAACTTCAAAATACATGAGCAAAACCAAAAGATTTTGAAAGGATTACAATTTTCAATACTTTCATATATGTTTTGGCCGGAACTCCCTTCTGAAGAGTTTAAACTACCTGCAGATATTCAAGAACAAATTGAGCTTTATTTGGCTGAATATTCACGTTTAAAGAATGGGCGGAAAATGAGTTGGATCAATGCTGGTGTGGTTGATATCCAACTTGAATTGAAAGATAGATCACTAGACTTTGAAGTAACCCCTGATAAAGCAGCTGTAATATATTCATTTGATGGAGTGGATTCTTTGAAGTGGCAACAAATTTCAGAAAGTTTGGAAATGGAGGGTGAAAGAGTGAAGGACTGTTTGAACTTTTGGGTCCATAATGGCGTTCTCAAAAAAGAACTGGACACTTATAAAGTTTTAGAGGTACAAGAAGATAGTCAAATACCACAGCATCTTCAAATGAACCAAACATCTTCCAGAAATTCAGCTCAAAACTTTGAAACACACTGGCCATTTATAGTTGGAATGCTCAGTAATTTAGGATCCCTTTCTTCAGAAAGAATACAATCATTTTTGTCGATGTCAGTTCTAAAATATAACGCAACTATTCAAGAACTTGAAAATTACTTGGAAAAGTGTGTCATTGAAAACAAACTCGTTAATGAAGATGGAAGTTATAAGCTATACTCGTGACTTGCGTACATGGCTGTTATTTCAATACAAATTAGCTTATTTAATCTACGTTATTACTTTCCTCTAAAAATAAACCTATATTACCCGAAATAAATAATTCCAACCCCAACTAAATAAAATTAATTAAAAACCCACTTATAAAACGATATTGCGTACTATGCTTTACCTAATACTCTTCCATATTGCTGTTCAACCTCATGAACAAGCTTTTGTAAACCAACAATAACAAACTGGTGTGTTATTCCAGGGAATCTTTGTCTATGCAAACCAAACCATTCCAGCGGAGGTGTAGCATCACCAAGGTCTCTCAATTGAGGGGCATCAATTATTGGTGCTTCAATCGCAATATAGACATATTTCCCTTCCAATTCAACATCTTTCAATTTCTCTTCAATATTAACATCTTCATAAATAGGAACATTTGGGTTATCAACATCAACAGGTTTTTGTAAACGAGATGAAAACGCTCTCGCATGTGTAGCCCACATCTCCCTAATAAAATTCACTGAACCCAAATTCCAACGAACTTCAACTTTACCTCCAAATTGACTCTTGAATTTATACTTGATAATATTACTTTTAGGTGCTTGCCATGTTTGCATTGCACTCTCCAATGATGGGAAAATGAAAATACTACCTCCTTTAGCCGTTGCGGCATGAATGATATATTTCTCAACGCTCATTTCTGTCAATAATTCTTCAGGTAGCTGTTTTCTAAAACTTGATAACGCAACTGATGTATTGTGAAGTTTGAGCTTCAAGTCTGTGCCAATCATATCTTCAACCAACTTTTGCTCAAAATGGGCAGTCAGTCCACCAACATCTATGATCAAAACTTGAGAATCCAACAATGACCCAGGATATACTTGTAGTAGAAATTTACCCACCTTCACTTCCAATTCTGTTCTTAGTGTAGCAATGACATTCAAAATATCTAATGACTTTTTGTGATCTCCTGAATCAGCTTTGGAAGTCTTAAGATCTTCCCTATATGATCTTTTGTTATCCTGACGAATACGGGATATGGTGTTGTAGATATCTAAAATATTAGAAGCAGCCAAAGCAGTGGTGAAAATTTCAATTGATTGACAAATGGTACTGGCAACTAACTTATCCTGTAATACTTTCTCTTTGTCGATCTGGTTATAGACTGTGATATATGAATTCAAAATTCTAGCAATGAGGAACACATTGTAGTCAAACGATGCCTTAGCCTCAATTGATTGGAGACCAAACGACAACAGAACTAATGGGATATCAAAAGAATCACCAACCAATGACCACTGAATAACAGAATGGACTCTAATATTTTTCACACTCAAGTGTCCACTCAATCTACCTTTAGATTTCAATGAGATTGTGTCAAATCCAATAGCCATGTTTTGTTCCCAGTTAGTCTTTTTTCTAGATGCAGCCCAAAATCTATCTAGCTCCAAGGTTAAAATACCTAATGATTGACCCAAATCAACTTCTAAATTGACGTTCAAAATCATAAAATCAAAGTTCCAAGGAACTGCTCTAGATGATGAGACATTTTGAAATCTCAAAACAAGGTTTTCGTCATGTGCACTATTTGCTATCGAAACAACAGATCTCAAACTACTGCTTGATGAGTGTGGATGATTCTCATTTGGAAACCATAAATCTTTGAACAAATCAAGATCTTGAAGCTGTTTCAGATTAACATATGATGCGACGTTCTCAATCTTACCAGCAGCATAAACCTTCAATTTTTCTGGCCCAGTTAATAAAAATGTTATGATCAATTGGTCAACTTCGACGGATCCACTGATTTCTCTCGAGTAAATATGTTGTAAGGAGGCACCGAGTTTCTCAATGGATAATATACCTGATAATGGTTGGGTCACATCCTCATCATTCGTACCAAGTCTAATATCAATACTTTCAATACCCACAACAGCTTGAACCTTGGCAGAAGGCTCACAACTCAAGCTCAATTCTTGCTTGTCAATATGAATGGCAAGATTCACATGGAAGTTTGTTAAAACCTTCAAAAATTCTGTATCTTTTGGAATAGAGCTTGCTTCATCCTTCTTCACTTGGACAGATGATGAAGATTTGGAGCTTCCACCCAAACTTTTAACTGAATGCCAGATATCCATTAGAACTGGAACACAAGTGGAGTACAGAGTATTATTGGAAGAAGATGTGAAAACCTCAAAGTTAACATGGTGATCTTTCAAACCTGATGTTTTGGAATACTCAGCAGCTATCTTCACAGCAGGGGTTCTCAACTCAAATGAAGGAGAGTACGGATCTTCAAGTAGCTCAAAATCATCTGATCTGTATAGTTTGACTAGACCACCAGCAAAGTTCATGAAGCAGGTTATTGAAGTCACATCTGATGGTAGCTTATACCCTTCCTGAGGGACTGTAGATGGTGGTTTCTTTGGATATTTTCTGATCTTCTTCTTTAAGCTTTCAATTGTCCCCACTGATTTCAAAGTCTGTTCAATCAAAACAATGGACGAAGAGACAAACTTAACATCTAGTTCCTCACCTGTAACTCTTATCATGAAGTCCTTCTTGTTGTTCGCCTTTTTCACTGCGTACATCACCTGCATATTTGGTAGAAATGCTCTGTTGGGACTTTCAAGTTCATTGACTGAACTATAAAAGTCTGAGGAGCTTTGCCCATTTGCAATTGAAAAGTAAGCATGGATCAAAGATAACTTCCCATAGCTTTCTTCTGAGATCACGAAAACCTTCTCACATCCAGCTATTATACCCGCATAGTCATCTGAAGGCTCTTCAAACATAAACCCAACACAAAAGTTGTAGAATAACATATGGATTGAGTGAAAGTAACTGATGAACTTGATTTTATCAGTACTTGGCTGCTTTGGCTTGGAAGGGCTCAAATCTACTAGACCAAACAAATAAGACACATCGTGCCCAAACTCAATCATCTTCACAATCGTCCTTGGGTGTAGCATCAAACGACAATAAGCAGACTCAATTTGTAAAGTCTGCAAAACAGCATCATCTTGATAAGAATTGAAAACTTTTAGTCCAAAGTTGACATCAAAGATTGTTGAAATGTGACTAGCAATTTGTCTATCTTTAATCACAAGCTTTGTACTTTCAACCTCAAAGCTACCGAAAGGCTTCACTTTCATTGGACCAACATCAAATGAGTCAAAATCTTGAAACGAACAGCTAATACCTTTCAGATCAATACCATAGGTTGAGTTGGCCACTTTGACAGCAACTAAAAATGTGTCACTCACAAACGAAATCTTTTTCAGCATATCAATTGGTTCGATATTCACATTGGTTGGTACAGTAGATGTGTTGAGATCATTAGACTTGTTCGAGTCTTTGAGCATTTGTAATACGTTTTTCAATCTCGAAACAGATGATTTTGCTTGACTGATGGTCTGATTCACATGTTTAGCAAGAGGTAGAATATCAGGTATGAGCAAAACAGTTGAGCCTGAGTGAACCAAAATCTCCATCACCTTTTTAGATTCAAAAACTGCCCTAGAGACTAAGCTCAAGCTTTTTGAGCTCAACTTCAAGATTTCAAGTTCTTTGCTTTTAATGGACATTGTAAAAGAGGATAAATCCAGAGCATTGACAACTTTAAAATTAGCAAGGGAAACCATCACTTCATAATTCTCCATCGATCCTACTATTGATAATGGATCAACAACTGACATATTCCAAGACAACTTCTTGACTTTGAGCCTGGCAGTTGCAGAATTAATTTCTTGCCATAATGTGCTTTTTGAGGAACTTTGAAGAACTTCACGCTTCGAAGAACCTTCATAAACAAAAGCCAGCTTGAGTTTATGTAGATCATCGTTCACGTTGCATAAAAGAGTAGTATAATGATCAGTACCTTGTTGCATAACAAAGCTTGCTGAGGCCGCGTGAACATCTAAAACTTTTGGTCCCGCTTTAAAATCATTAGCAGAAGAAACATTGAATCCAAAGTTGGAAATAGTATACGTAATACTTGGGGCTTTATCTGTTCTCACCTCCAGTGTAAACCGCTTCGAATCAAAGGTAGTTGTGATATCTTGCTTTTTGTCATTCAAGCTATGCAAAGCAGTTAAAGCAACCTCTGAACCAGATATTCCAGCACTGATGGTGTATAAATCTATTTTGAAGTCATAACTATCAACAATTAAAGCATACTGAGCAACTTTCTTTCCGAAATTATCCTTTGTCTCTGAGTCTGATACAGATGCTGGTGAATCATCAGATGGTTTTGTAAAATTCATTTTCATGTCTTTGAAGCTTTTCAGCACTTGAGTCAAAGGACTGAGTTTTCCTCTTATGAGAGCAACTCTCACACTGGTAGAGTTTGAGTTGTCATACCCACTTAATGAAGAATTTAGAGCCTCAACAAACGATTTCGTCCCTGAAACCTCCAAGAAATCTAGAGCAATAAAATCATGATCACAGTCATGGGCAGATAACTTCACCATAGCATCTTCAACTGAGCACTCAAAAATTGAATTCATCAGAGCCTCATGTAAAATCTTTGAGAACACATAACGGAAGATATACGTTCTCTCCATATCATCAAATTCCCAGCTTCTCCACTTGGAAAACACATCAACCACGTCATTCTCAGCAGTATCAGGAGCTTGAAAGTTTTTCTGTAAAAATATCTGCTGATGCTCATTTATCCATTGCTCTGGTAAGTTCTCATAGATATGTCTTAGACGTGTAATAATTTTCCAACTATCATTTGCCCTGATATGCTGTCTAGAAAGCCTAATGATATATGCAGGTCTAGTGATCACAGCTGGGTCATGTTCAACCTTGAAAATTGTACTTGCCAAACTAATCTGATATAGCAACTCAATCTCAGATTTTTTAACATTATCTTTGATTCTCAAAGCTTCGGTCAATAAACTAGATCCACTGTTGATAAGGTTCTCTATGAAAGCCTTCAGCCACTCGACCTTATCTGATTGTAATTCAACATCAAATTTTCTCAATGAAGCGGATTCTGTTTTCTTTGTAGTTTTGTTGAGCCAAATTTCCAAATCTTCCATAGTCAACTTGAAAGGAGACATATCTTTCGCTTCGTATAATCCAACCACTGTATTCAAGATATGTAATGCAATAACAGCTTCTTCTGTATTTTCCGTCGTTTTAGTGAACGAACAAGCCAATGAAGGATTCTCCAAAACAACACCCAGATGATCTAGATTGAACGATGGTTCAGATTTGGGATCCCATGCAAAGTCTCCAAAGTTCAAGCTAACTTTTGGTGTAACCAGTCTAATATTTTTAACAGCAGGCTTCATATTCCTCAACAAGTGCAACTTTTTCAAAACAGCAATATGAAGATCATCAAGAACAGCTATCATAGATCTAGTCAAATATTGGTCAGCAAATTTCAAAAGATCCGAAACAGAGTTTGGTGCAGCAGTAACATCAATATCCCCAAAATTCAAAATGAAATTATCGTACTCATAATTGGGATCTGCTGTGTAAGATGGAGTGAAATCTTGGTCACGATAGTTTCCAGTAGGATTGATGTACGAGCCGGCAACCGTCTTGAAGTAATTCTTCTTCCTGTTGTTCTTTTGAGGTTTTCCTCCTGGCGATTTTAAGAAATCAGACTTGAAATCCTGGAAAAAATCCATGCTAGTATCCTGTGACTTCATTGATGATGCTTCTGAAGAACTGTCATCTGTGATCGGATCTGAATCAAGTCCAAGATCATCAAATACCATATCAATTGTATCTGATGTTATTGGTGGTGAGCCATCCGGTATCGAAAAACTTGGAACAATCGCACCATATAATCCATTGTATTCAGCGTTTCTCAATTCTTCCCTTAAGAAAAATGGAACTCTGTGGAATGGTCCATCATGCTGTAGGACGTGATCATCTTGTTTGGCACGCTCAATAGCAAAATCATTCTTTTGGCAAAAGTTTGTAAATTTGACTGAAGTTTGGAGTTCAAACTCAATCTTTCCAGTTTTTTTTGGATTGCACATTCAGTAATATGTTTTCGACAACCGCTGAAGCCCTTTCTGTATATCTTGGATTGCTAACATCAATAAAGAAAAAGCTGATTTTTGAGAGTTCCAAAACCACAGTTGAATCTATTTGAGGGTCATCAAGCTTTATGTGCACTTTAGGTAACACTAAAGAAACAGAAGTAACATCATGAATCTCAGGCTCATCAATTAACAAATTATTCTCAAGATTTTTGTAACCAAACCCGAGCTTAATAACGGATGATATCAAACCTTCTAAAGCTTCGGCACGGCCAGTAAAGTCAACTTCACCTGGGGCCAGATCCCATTTACAAAAGTATTTCAATTCGTCAGGTGGCAAACCAAACATTCTATGACCATGAATAGCTAACCCATCAATAAACAAATCATGTCTTTCCAAAGATTCATAGCCTCTAAAATCCAAAACCGATTGAGGGCCACACTTGTCCACATAAATACCTTTAGCTGGTGTGATATCCGCTTCAAAATCCATATAATAGTTTGTAAACCTTAAGTCCATATTTAAAGTACTGAAAAACAAAGACATGTTGGACGAACAGTCATAAATATTTGATGGCAACACCAAGCGCCCTTCTTCGACGTCAAAGGAAAAATGAACATCTTTTTCATTTTCAATCCTTTTAAAAGCTCTTTTTCTTTCAGCTTCTTGGTCTATTGTAGATTCTTGCTGTGAATTGTCATTTTCGTTGCCTTCATTGAATAACTGAGTGTATTCCTCCAATGTTTTGAATGTTGTAAAATCACCAAAATAGTTTTCCTTTATGCTAATAATGTACTTGACAACAAATCCATAGCATTTCAAGACCATGTATTTTCCCTTGCAACCAATTATGATTGTGTCAACCAAGTCTAACCCAACTTCTGAGTGATAGGTGTAAGAACCTTCGATTTTAAAATCTTTCGATCTTCCAACTTCTTTATGCTCCAAGAAATTATTCAATGTATGCCATGGGGGAGTATCAAGCATCATTGACAGCTGAGGTGTACTTAAAGTATAAGAAATTGTGTTTACCTTCCTCAAAACAGCTTCCAGTGGGATATGTACATTGATATCCAAAGTGTCACCTTGAAATGAAAGATAAATATTGTCATTGAAATCCAACGGGTTATTAATGATGTTTGCGTCATTAACATTCATATAAATTGCATATTTGGATACTTTCCAGTCAAGGACATAAGTGAATGGACGGAATAACTCATATGGGGTTGCAGGACCTGAAGCAAAATCTGTAAACATGTCAGATAACAAAGTAATGTGTTCTCTCAAGAAAAAGGTGTCAACATTCTTGGATTCATTCAAAAAAGTCCAGATTGTATGTCCATTCCATCTCAATGGGTATCCAATATCAGCAGTAATCACATGTTCTTTACACCTCATCATAATATCATGATTGACACTAGATCTAACTTCCAAATTTTGCAGTGTCATGGTCATTCTGTTATCATAACCACTATTTGAAGCAATCAGACCAGTCTTGACATTAATTATTGAGCCTTTATCCATTTTCAATTCAATCCAGCCGAACGGTCTCTTCAAATCTGGTGCTTCTTTGGCAATCTTAGCAAATTCCTCATTCTTACTGAATTCGCGAATTGGAACTCTAATAATTGCTTCATCCATGATTTCAACAAATAGTTGATATTGTGTATAGATTCTAAGCTTTCCTGGTTTCAGCTTTCCCTGTGGTACACCATCTCTGCATAAAGTAGGAAATAACATTTGATGTAATGAATGTCTTTGACGCTCAGCCCAAGGACCATAAAAAATTGTGGAATTAGATAATTTCACATTCATCCCAAATTTTGGAGAAGAGCCACCATTACCAATATCTAATCCATCAAGGGGGTTTGTTGGTGGTGCATCCACTGGTACCGGACCAGGCAAATCATAATAATACTCGACACTGCAAAAATCTGAATCCAAAATATTGGTATATTTACCATATTCATGCTCTCTTTCTTTTACATTATTGATTGATTCAGTATCAGCATCAATGTATTGAGCTAAACCTCTCCATTCAGCCTGTTGTCCTTTTTCTTTATGTTTATGAATGACAATATTCCAAAGGTTGATCAATGACCTGTACAACATCCATCTGTTTGCGTATTTTTTCTTGCTAGGCTTTTGGAAAAACAAGCCAGAGCTTTCACTTTTTTCACCTTGGTAAGAAATATTTGGTTTCAAAGCAACTTGTAACCTCTCAAAATCAATCTGAAAAGACTGACGAAATTCATCTAATGGATTATCAGCCTTCAAAAGATCAATGATACCATCACCTGTAGCATAAGACACCACCAATATTGCCTGTGTCGTTTTATTACCAGCAACAATAGCACCTTTGTTAACTTTCAATTTAATTGGTAAGATCTTCATTAAAAAGGAGCTCGGGCTTGCAGTTTCTCTTTCATCAGGCCGTATAGTACTTTCACTAGTGGAATTTGAGAAAACGTCATAGTTGGCCTTATCATCTTCTTTGTTTTCACGGGTATTCTTTTGAGCTGATAGCTGAGACATTATATTCTCGTAAGAAACTGTCCTATTGTAAACAAAGACCTCTAACCCATCCACTTCTATTATTATCCGACAGGGCAGTTTGGAATTCAATTCAATATTCCCATCTGGGTCTCCATTCTGTAGTTCTAGTTCTGTTTTCCTCACTCTGGGTATCCAATATCTCCATGTTATAGAACCTTGTAATGCACATATCGTTTGATCTCTATCTATCATCGTAAAGTTTCTAAAGAATAATCTTCCTCCGAGGAACGATAACTTGATTGATTGGACATCTATTTTAATCTTTTTAGTCTTCCATAGGAGAACTCTCAGAGCATATGATACGAAAACACCAATAAATCTACTAAAGTAGAATATGATTCCTATTGCAAGGAAATAGGTGAGGAACCAATCCGCAAAAAAGACCCAACTGAAGTCCTTTGTCCTCGTGATTGAGACGGACGCAAATTGTGAAGACGCGTCCATGTCTCTGGTTGGTCTCTTGGTGATATAGCAGCGCTGTTGTGTTTGACTTATTTCTCATTCACGCGGTAAGAGTGGGCAATGGCATTTGTTTACTGGTACTTTTGAAGAAAATGCTTCCGCGAAAACAATTTTCGCGATCTCTGAGTTCATATAAGCCATTCGAGTCGGACTTTTAAGGAAATCAATATCAATGTTTTATACTACAAGTGCTCTATGATCTAATTAATTAATTATTTTATGATTAAATGTTAAAGAAAGACAAATGTAATTACATAATGAAACAGTTCAAGCCCATTTACCTAATAGAGCCATTAAACCAGCACCCCAACACATGACAAAGTAAGCCAACAACATTTTTTGTAAACCTTTTTCACCTTTGAATTGATTAGAGTACAAGAATTCATGAGCCATTAATTCAACAATACCAGTGTAGATCAAAATACCTGCTGAAATGGCATCAAAACAACCATTCGCAATCAATGCAGTTCTACCTTCTGGAGTGAATGAATGTCTTACACCAATACCAATGGCAACAGCAATAGGAGTAGTGATTGAATATGCTAGAGCCAAAATCCATGGAGTCCATCTTCTTGTTTCATCCCATGGAGTGTCTGCAATTCTAGTACCTAAACCTAAACCTTCAAACATTTGATGGAAAACTAAAACAATGAATAAAGTGTTAAATTCATCACCTGCAACAGCTAATGATAACCCAATAAAGACAGAGTGGAAGATGACACCAAATTCCAAGACAAAAACAGATAAGATTTGGTTTAAGTATTGTTCATGAGCTTTATTAGCAGCAGGTGTACCAACTAATTCTGGATCTTGATGTTCTAAATCATGAGAATAATGGTTAGCACCTGGGATGTTTGAAGATTTTTTAGTAGCAACAACTGGTGAAGTTTTAGATTCTTGTTCATATTCATCATCTTTTGATTCATCGTCAGCTTCTTTATGGTTCAAGTTACCAAAATGTGAATGGGATTGAGCACCACTTTCACCAGCAGCTTTGGCAACAAAATGATGAGCAACAATTTCAGAAAGAAATAAGGCGAAAAGTGACATTAAACAAATACCAAAAGCCCATGGATAATTAGCAAAAGTACCACCAAGACATTTGTTACCTAAAGCATCAGATGCAGGTTCTAATAAATGGATAAACCCAGTTGCAACAATGACCCCTGAACCAAAGAACTTGGCAATGAACCAACACCAATCTGGTAATCTGATGAATGAGTATTTAGAAGATAAAATTGGGAAAAATGTACCAATTGCAGATGAAATTAAAATCATGAAAACAGCCAAGATTCTTAAATTATCACGACCATCATATTCATTCTCTGAAGAACAAGATGGTAATGGTTCATCATCATCATCGTCTCTGATAAATAAACGTAATAGTTCAGCACTCATGATGTTTTGTAGTAGTGTTGTATTGTATAAATAAAAATGTAAATGAATAGAAAAGGGTTCACAAATTGGTTAAAGACCCTTTCTTAAATATGATTCAAAGATGAGTTAAAAGTTTTCAGTCAAAAACTTCAACTGAGGATTTCAAGCAGCCAAATGTAGTTTAACCTTGAGGCTTTCTCAAAATTAAAAAGAAAATCAGTTTCAGATTTGATTTTCAGTGTAGGAATCACGTAAAAAAACGGTGATATGCAATAACCAGAAGAGTAGATTATTTGCAAATGTAGCAAAAAATGCAGAAACGACCAATGATAAAATGAACAGTAATGTAAATGAAATGCAACCGAAATCGTCAAGCTTTATATGGTCCGTAAAATCTGATCAAAAATATAATGCTGCAGGAAAAAACGATGCCCTAATTCTATTGATTAAAAGCTTATTGTGTATGTGAAAGATCTCTTGATGATTCTTGGAAGGTCCTATTGTTTAAAACGGTTTTTTAAACTTGAAAGAAAATGACTATTAACTTTGATGACACAATAGTTTGAACAAATGAAAACTTTGATATAACCTGAAATAGCACGATAGTGGAAAGAATAAATACACCTTAACAATTGTATTCAGCAACTAACTTGAAGCAAAATTTAACACACTAGCATCAGCAGAGCCAACAGAACATGGTCAGAAAATGGTTGCAACATATCCTTTTTTTTTTAACACCGTGATGGTTATAGCAGACGGATTTTTTTTTCAAGTACCTTGGTGGTTTTTAGGGTCCGTTAGGTGACACAATTTCTCGGAAAAATTCAAAATGAAGGATGGAAATTGCCAATTTGAGTAGTATTTATGAGCCAAAGAATAGTTAATGAGATGGATATAAAAGGAATGGGTATTAGGTTTTTGTTTCTGTGCTTGAACTGTCTATTCTGTACCGGTGTTATTCTTAACGGCTTTGATGACGTTTGTTGGTTGTAAGAATTTAGAAACGGCTTCTGAATGTCGAGCATTTCTTCATAACCATTTCCTAATTTAGTACTTAACGTTTTAGGAATCTGAAATTAATCCAAACCCCCTGTCATGTGATCTATCATGTGATATGTCACGTGATCAATTTTTCATGGTTCACACACGCTGAAAAATGGAAAATGCACGGGCTTTTTTTTCGTATAGGCCGATGACAATTAGGTTTACATCAAGACTTAAGCTAGCCCAACGATGATTAATAAAGAGACGGCTCATATACAAGACAGGTGGGCTCCAGCCAATGGTCACACTGACTATTGATTTTACTAATCTCATGATCCAGAAGGTAGGCTTATTCACCGTCTAGATCTTTTCCCGTGTGGAGTAAGCACTAAAACTCATGTTGGTGTCTTACTTTCTCCAAATCAATTGATCAACAAAATGCCAGCCAGATCTTATACTAAACCCAATTACCCCCTATCGGTCTAAAATTACAAAGATCTCGTGTGTTTACAATCAAATGCATCTTTTGTTTTATTAATTTCAAAGTATGTAATTTTGGTTCTAGCTCGTTCCATCATCATAGCAAACTAAAAAAAAATGAGGCATCGCAACCGTTATTTCAAATCCATCAGGACACACACACAAACAAGCACAATGCGAACTCAAAGCATTGCTACTTAAATTAAATCCCAACAAATCAAAACGCACGAATTGGTCAGGCTATTACAATTACCATGTCTATGATTGCTCCTCTTTCAGAAAACTATATAAACTAGTGATGAAGACCTAGTTGACGAACTGTAATAATGGATTTAAATCATCAAACATTTCACAATGCCTGCTCCAGACGTTGAAAATAATCCAACTTCAGAAACTCCAACAGTTTACACAACTGCAAATGGTTGGTTCTACCCAAATCATCCTTATGGTGCCCAATTGGCTGGTCCAGATGGTCCATTATTATTACAAGATAATCATCTAACTGAAAATTTGGCACATTTCCACAGAGAACGTATTCCAGAACGTATTGTTCATGCTAAAGGTGGTGGTGCACATGGTTATTTTGAATTGACTGATTCATTATCAGACTTAACAACTGCTCTGCCATATCAAAAACCTGGTTACAAAACTCCATTGACTGTTCGTTTCAGTGGTGTTCGTGGTGAATTAGGTTCTGCCGATACTCAAAGAGATCCAAGAGGGTTCTCAATTAAATTCCATACTGAATGGGGTGCACATGATTGGGTTTTCAACAATACACCTGTGTTTTTCATAAGAGATCCAAATAAATTTGAACATTTCATTCATACTCAAAAGAGATATCCAGATTCAAACTTGGATCAAAATACTGATTCCACTATGGTTTGGGATTATTGGGTTCAAAATCCTGAATCTTTACATCAAGTTACTTATTTGTTTGGTGAACGTGGTACTCCTAAAGACTGGGGTGCTATGCATGGTTATTCAGGTCATACTTTCAAATTTATTAATGATAAAGATGAAATCACATATGTTCAAATTCATGTTTTAGCTGATCGTGGATTTGAAACTAATTCAGATGATGAAGCTGCTGAATTGAATGGTGCTTCTCCAGATGACCATCAAAAGAGATTATTTGAACAAATCAAGAATGGTGATTATCCAACTTATACATGTTATGTTCAAACAATGACACCTGAACAAGCTGAAAAATTCCGTTATTCAATTAATGATTTAACCAAAATTTGGTCACATAAAGAATTCCCATTAAGAAAATTTGGTCGTATTGTCTTAAACAAGAATGTTACCAATTATTTTGAAGAAATTGAACAAATTGCCTTTTCACCATCAAGAACATTTATCCCAGGTATTGAACCTTCAAATGATCCTGTGTTACAATCAAGAATTTGGTCATATCCAGATACTCAACGTTATAGATTAGGTCCAAACTATGAACAATTACCAATCAATCGTGGTAAACCATTTGAAAAAGGTTCTGGCTGTCCTTATTTGGCTGGTAATTTCCAAAGAGCAGGCCCAGGTGCCGTTATAACTCAAGGTTCAAAACCAAATTACATTGCTCTTGGTGATCGTGTTAAAACTTTAGACTCAAAAGGTCAAGCTGCTAATGGCTATTATGGTGTTGTTTCAAAAGAAGCTGAAGTTGAAGCATTAAAGAAACAAGAGAGAGTTGCAAAGATTCAAGAACATGAAAAGATTTTGTGGGGTAAACAATCTTATTATCAATTACAAGGTTTATCAGAATTAGATCTTGAACAACCAAGAGCCTTATATACTAAAGTGTTTTCAGAAAAAGATCGCTCTAAATTTGTGAATAACATTGTTGGTGTTGCTTCAAATATCTCCAACCCACAAGTTAAAAAACAAGTTCCACAGTATTGGGGTTTAGTTGATAAAGAACTAGGTGCTAAAGTTGCAAACGCTTTAGGTGTTGATTATGAATACTTGTCACCAGAAGAATATCCTCAAAAGATTGGTAAAGCTGCTGTTTTAAGTGGTTGAGATGATTTATCCTATTTTATTCTTGTTTAATGCCCCACTATGACTTATAATATATGAGAAATACGAATATGAAAAAGTGTTGTAGCGTGAATTTTAAAATGTTTTTGTCAGAACTCATATTTAGCTTATCTTCAGTGTAAACCGAATTTTCGAATGTACATGAACTTATATATGATTTTGTGCTTTATTGACCCGTGCAATTTGGCAGACCATTTGCTCCTGCTGATATTGAGTTTTATAAGCTCTTAAGCTTCATAATTTGGGATAAATATATATTTATTTTTTA